>NC_087551.1:21149029-21309029 GCF_036250125.1 Pseudopipra pipra | reverse complement strand
GGTTCATGGGAGTGCTAATAAATGCTATTTTTAATCTGCACACATGCTCTGTCATCAAAATAACCAAATATACTTTCTCTGTCCTTGAAACATGAATGTTTTACTTTTCAGCATGTAAAATTTGGAAAGCTTATTTTTTACAAGTGCCAGACTATATCTTCGATGTGCATCAATATCTCTATATGTGCTTCTATATTCATACACTCTGTTATACTTAAAATAGGTGATAAGTTGCAGTAAAGTCAACAGGATCAACTACATGCCTAAAGATAAACAAATACTCCACAGATTTATTGGATTAGTGCCATTTGATTATTTAGATATTTCAGTCAAAAACATGGAAGAATTTAACTAAACTGTGCTTTCTAAACTAAAATAGTTTCCTATAAAGTGCTGCTAAATGCAGGTACTTCAATCAGAAATATCAGAAACATGAAGAAGAGAACAACTATTTTTTTCTACTGAAGAAGATTAAAGAAAATCTTAAAACAATATGAATTTGTAGCAATCTGTATCCCATCCTAAACAGCCACAACAGCTGTATTATGTCTTCAGTTTTTTCTTTATGACCTGCTATACAAACATATGGCACAGAAAACCTGTTTCATATTTATTTTTCTAAACATTAATTTATACTAAATTCTGTGATATTTTCAGATGTGTGTATCAATCACTTAATAAACAAAGACTGTGCTACTGTATACGTGACACCAAACCATAGGATAGGAATATAGGGCAAATATAGTCATCCATCTAAGTTTTTTTAAAAAGTACTAGAATATGCATAAGATAAAAACCTGAAATCTAAGTTTAATTGCAGTGGGTTGAGATGAGAATTATTCAGTGGGGATCATTTCTGTTTATTTACAAGCGATTTACAAGAGCTAACATATTTCAAAACCAGCAGAATTTCACTTCTCCTGAATTTCTCTAAAGTATCTGTTAGAGGTTACAGTATTTCTTTATAATCCAGGTTATTTTTCTTTTCAGGCAAAACAACCCAGCTAGAACAGACACAAAAGCAATATCATGGCTTTAATAGAAAGATATTAAAATTTAGCTTTTCTTAATTTATATGTCAACAATTTGCATCTCACTTGAAAATAAACCATACTCACAGAAAAAAAAAGTTAAACAAGAACTATCTAACCCAAAAGAAAAGAGTTATTGAAACAGAATAACAGCTAATGTTATTAATCTCATAACTGATTAAGATCTTCAGAGCCATCTTCAGAAATATAAACTGGAGAAATCCTATATTTAGCATAGTCACATAATGTTCATTGATCGATTAGGGCACATTAAAGCACAAGATCAGCAGCAAAAATAGCTGGAAGCATATCAATTTACTGCTGGGAGATGTTTCCCATACTATTTAGAGCAGAGGCAAAACATTAGGTTTCTCTTCTTTTTTTTTCCTTTTTTGTTTTAAGTGTTGGATTTACTCTGTAATTGATATGAAAATCTTTTTAAAAAATCAAATAAAGATCCAGTAGCACTTAGGCAGCACTTAGGTGAGCCTAAATAAAGATGTTGCACTTCAATTCCTGTGATTAGAGATGGATCACTGGCTTTGGAAAACAGTTTGCGTACTGATCATGGGATGCAGATGAGTATCAGCTACAGCAACCCCTACTTTGAATTGTTTCAAAAGTCAAGTTATGAGTCTGTAGTTCAGTGGAGATGTGAAAAAAGGCTAGTAAAAATATGTTTTAAAACCCCAACTACTGTTATTCTGTTCTGCCTTTTTGATGCCTATTTGATAGGACAGTAAAAACACACATATTTCATCTGTATGCAAAGTTTGGTAATGACTTGTCTTAAACATCAGTACTAAGACAATGGATTAGGTTATTGCACATCAAATACCTTAAAACAAGGTTTGCTTTTGGGGTATATGTGAAGTTGTAAAAAATGTACAAGAAAAACTGGCAAAAAGCCATTCAAGCTTTTAAGAGTAAATATCCTTCGAAGTAGAGCAAGCTATAAAATGTTTAATGGTTATAAAGTCTAGTTGTCTTCTACAGATAGAAAACATTACCAGCATTTGAAAGAAAGCAATCTTGTAAATAATATTGGAAATGTGACTAACAAATTATATCATAAAAATAAAACCTAGAAGTTCTTCAAAGATACAAAATAGTGATATTATAAATTGTGATGGAAAAAAATGAAAACCACAAAACCTCCCAAATCTTTCTCTTTTCTTCTTCCTTTTCTTTTTATTAAATTTAGAAGTGCACAGTTACAGCTTAATTAAACAAATTGTTATCCCAGAATAAACACAGGCTTCTTTCTCAGTTGTGTCTGAAAACAAAACCAAGCATAATAGATACTATTCCAGTTATTCATCAGCTACAGAACTATGAAATCATACTAGATTCATCAGTTCAGCTATATGTCTAAAAACCTTTAATAAAATAAAAAAGCCTCAGAAGGCCTGTTTTTCACATGTCAAATTTAATATTCCTGTATTCTCAAATCCTGAAAAAATGTGGTGTTGTACAAGACTGTTAAAATATATCCAGTATAATATTTTGATCACATACTTGCATTCAAAAGATTTATGAATGACCATATTTTCCTTGCTCCTGTTGCCACTTCTGGCTTCTGTGATTCTCAAATTAACTTTAGTCCTTTCAGTCAGGCAGTTAGAAATTTGCTCATTACTGGAACAGTAACTCTTTCTTTATATACATCCTTATAAATCTGGTTAAAGCACATCTGCACCTTTCAAACATATTAACTCTATTTAATTTCAATAATGTGTGTTTCAGCCTCAGTTTTTGTCTTTCTTCACAGTACCTATGTTCTACTTTGGAATGGTGCCTAACAATGACCTATTGAATCTTTAGCAGCACTTAAACAGGATTTTTTTTAAATGTCACATTTTGCCAGATGGGTTAGTACTGCCCAGAGTGAATCATCACCATTTATTCTGATATTCACTGTCATCTGACATTTATTACACTCCCAGAATGTAAATTAAGATACTCACCAATGGACCCAAAGCACAACCTTTTGCAGTACATGCCTGGACTCTGAAGGAATGCAGGCTCCAAGGAGCAAGTCCATAAGCATAACAACTTAGCTGTGATGAATTTTGCAGCAGAACACCATCCATATACAATCCATAGCTAGTAATAATACCTATAAAACAATGTGATAGCATTCAATATCTAAAACGCTACAGAATTTAGCAGAAAACTAATGCTATAGACATCAAGGTGGTAGTAGTTGCAGCATTTCAAACTGTTTACAGTTGAGCACATAATGTTTTGAGTGTGACTCTGCACACAAAACTCAGAAGAAACACTTCCATCTTTAACTGTTGAAAACCTCACAAGTGGATTGCATCTTTTAAAACAATTACACTATTCCAAAGATAACCCTTTAACAAACTTGTTTCTGGACAGCAGCCAAATCACCTCAGAATCAGGAAAACTGAGGCAATTCTGGTTCACAGTCTCTGCATATGGCTATTGAAACTTCTTCATATGCATATGGCTATTGAAAAAAGAAAGACAGACAACTATCCCACATCTTAACAGCTTTAGACTTAGAAAAAATCTACAATATAATCGAAATGTGGAAGGACAACTCAAGGCAGTGGTATAGCTACAATAAATCAGCAACGAATAATTTTGTCACATAAAATATCTTACTGGTGGCTCATTCTTGATGATAGTTATTTCAGAAAACATATTTGCAAACTGAAAACAAACATTGGCAAGACTTTTAGACAGGAAAGAATGGTCCTTCCTGTATAATTTGCTAATACCAACTCAAAAACTGAAGGTGATTGTTTACCTAATTTATAAGGAATTCTAAAATTCTGTTCTTCCAAAGGTGCATATTAGGATAGATTGCATGAATCCTGTACAGACCATACATATAGTGTTTTGAATTTAATGAACTGAAGACAGAATTTTATGGATTTAGACTTTGGAAGTTGCACTTGCAAAGGAGTCCTTTTTCTCAGACCTATTCTTCCATCTTTCTCATTTATGAATATTCTCCCTTTTTAGAAGCTATTTCAATGTGAAATCTTAAAGCGAATAAATGCAAACTTATAGGAGTCATTTGAAGGGAGTTTAGTTCGGAGGATGCCTTCTAAACTTTACATCATAAAAAACAATTTCATATTGTAAAAATATAGCTCAGCTCACTGTTTCTTCCTTTAAAACTGAATGTTTTTGAATCTACATTGAGGAAGATTTGGTTTGAAATTGAGAAAAGATTTTCCTCTCTACTAAATGGAGAAATGCGTCGTAAATAAAAGTGTACACACAACTATTTCAGCTGAGCTTTGAAGAGTTCTACTTCAAAAGATTTATATGCTAAACCAATGCAGAGCTGAGTATGGTGAAGTGATTCACAGACTTCTCAATTCTTTTCTCTTCTAGAAAAGTAAGAGGCTAAACAGACAGCAGAGATGTGTGGGAGGAAGTCCTGGTAAATCTCACACTATCAATCCTACCACATTTGACAGGCTTCCTAAAGGAAAAATCCATTGTGGTTCTATGTCTAGTTGCTTGTAAAGCAAGAGCATTAATGGTTGATATTTGCTCTACATTAAATAAACTAATTTTATGTAGATACACTTAAAAATATTTTATTTATCTCAGAGTAAACATGTGAATGCTGCCATTAACCATGTCTTTCACACAGGAAAAACTCCAAACACTGAGATACTCTAAGACCTATACCAGTAGAACCAACCCTTTTAAAGTATCATAGAATCATAGAATAGAACTGACTTAGAAGGGACCCACAAGGATCATTGAAGTCCAACTCCTGGCCCTGCACAGTACAACCCCAAAAATCATTCTAAGTGCATGAGAGCATTGTCCAAACACTTCTTGAACTCTCCCAGGCTTGGTGCAGTGACAACTTCCCTGCGGACCCTGTTTCAGGGCCCAACCACCCTCTGGGTGAGGAACCTTTTCCTAATATCCAACCTAAACCTCCCCTAAACTCCATGCCATTCCCTCAGGTCCTATCACTGATCATCAGAGGGTATAGATCAATGCCTGACAAATCATTATAACCATTATTAATTCCTTTGATACTTATGGTAACAGCATGAATCAGAATGAGATCATTTGGTATTAATGTAGGTGTCATATGTACCTCTGTGGTATCCCCACTGTAACTCAGTATTGATTCAAAGCTTGACTCCCCTCTTTGTGCTATCTTCATGAAGAAGACATATAGCCTTTAATCCTATTTACCACCTTTGGCCTCAAGGGTAGCATACTAATTCTCCTTAAGTTTTTCTAAATCATGGCAAGCAGCTGGACTCCACATATATCACGAGAGCCTAATAAAGTTTGTACTGTCCAAGCCCCAGTCAGCCTACACACCCATTCGAAGCTGATAAGCTTTCTCAGCCCACGGAAATAAACAGTAACATCTGTCATGCAGTAGCAGAAGAAAGGAAGGGAGAGAGAAAGGAATGGTCCCAGAGATCTAGAACTTCTGACTATAAGAATGCACCAGTAGAAGGTTGAAGTAAGAAAATTTAAGGGAAAGTGCCTTCCGCTGGTCTTTCTCATATTTCAGTCTTCTCAACTACGGTATTTTTCAGACCCTTACACAGTTTTAAAACACTGACACAGAGAGCGATTATAAATGACGTGACCACTAGGCAGCCCAAAAGATGTGCTGAGAATGAACAAAACAAAGTCACAGAACAGTGCAAGTTTTCCTGATCAAGCATTTGCTCAGTGAAAAGTTTTAGAGCTTGCTTATTGTTGGCTGGATTTTAATTCTTTTTATAAAATGAGGAAAAGGATGGAAATAGAAAACTGGAGAATGGGAATGTACACTAATACATATATCACAGAACCAGAGAATCACTTAGGTTGGAAAGAACTTCTAAAATCATGGAGTCCTACTGTTAACCCAGCACTGCCAAGCTCTCCACTAAACCATGTCTCAAAGTGCCACATCTATACATCTTTTAAATACCTTCAGGGACAGTGCCTCAACTACTTCCCTGGGCAGTCTGTTCCAATGCTTGACAACCTTTTCTGTTAAGATATTTTTCCTAAAATCCAATCTAAACCTCCCTGGTACAACTTGAGGTCATTCCTTCTTGTCCTATCACTTGTTATCTGGGAGAAGAGACCAATCCCCACCTTGCTCCAACTTCCTTTCAGGCAGTTGTAGAGAGCAATAAGAATGCTCCCTCTGAGCATTCTTTTCTCCAGGTTAAACACTCCCAGCTTCCTTAGCTGCTCATCATAAGGCCTGTGCTTCAGCACCCTCACCTAGCTCTGCTGCCCTTCTCTGGACATGCTCCAGCATCTCAATTTCTTTCTTGTAATGAGGGGCACAGAACTAATCACAGGATTTGAGATGCAGCCTCACTAGTGCCAAGTACAGGAGGATAATCCCCTCCCTTGTCCTCCTGGCCACATTATTTCTGATATAGGCCAGGATGCCATTGGTCTTCTTGGCCACCTGGGCACACTACTGGCTCATGTTTAGGTGTCAATCAGGTCCTTTTTCTCTGGGCAGCTTTCCAGCAACATTGCCCCAAATCTGTAGCGCTGCATGGGGTTGTTGTGACCCAAATGCAAGACCAGGCACTTGGTCCTGTCGAACCTTGTACCACTGGCCTCGGCCCATCAATCCAGCCTGTCCAGATCCCTCCGCAGGGCCTTCCTACCCTTCAGCAGACCAACACTCCTGCCCAACTTGGTGAGGTCTGCACACTTGCTGAGGGTGCTCTAACACACTCAGTTGTTTCCAAACAAGCTGTTCACCATATTTAAAAGAAGAGCCAAGCTGTACATAGCAAATGGTGTATTAACAAGATACAACACCCAAATTTAGTCATGGATCCCAACTTTTAGTTGTTTTAAAGGAAGTTGGTGGATATTTAATTATTAAACTATAGGTCTTTATCTTGTGCTGTTGATATGCATATATATACATATATATTTATACTTATTTGATTAGTTAAACCATTCTCTAACTATTTGGATTTTTTTTCCACAATGCAAGGATAACAGGATCAGGTCCTGAGATTAACTACAAAATATGCCTATTTTAGTGAAAATTATTTAGACTTTATCCACTAAGTCACATACATGACCTTCCTACCCTATTTCCTCCCTTCCCATCCAATACCCCTCCCCATTCTCCTGCCTCTTTGCCTTTGCCACATATGCTGATGGGATTTTAGAAACAGGGTTAGGGAGTTTCTAAGGGGCTAGGAGGCAAAATCTTCCACAACAACTTCCAATGAAAGAACCATAAATTACCAAATACATTATTTAACACATTACATACTGGATTTTTTTTTCTAAAATTGTTGTAAGAGCTCACAGAATATTATCTATGTGTAGCTTTACAATCACCAGTTTTGTGGAAATTATTTAGAGTGTGTTAAGGGAAATTTTACAAGTAGGATGTGCTCTAGCACAATTGAAAGCAGGAAAAAACTTGCAGGACAAAAATGAAATTCATGTAAAATCACTGGGAGAAATGATATATATCAATATGATAAGTCAATGAAGAAAAGTATTTCTAATGCTTTAGTGATTTCTACAATGCATTGTCTGCAGTGATTTAAACTGTTACATGCATGATAATAAAATCAGAGTGAATTCCAAGGTGAACGATACTGTGCAATCTCATTAGAAATGTAAAATTTGTCCAAAAGTTTTAGGGATGGATATTTCATAATGGAAAACATTTCTAAACAAAAGAAAGCATATTGTTTAACTTTCACAGATATGGAAATGATGACTACACAGAACACAAATCTAATCATTATTACATATCAATTAACATAAAATAAATTAATCAATTAATGTAAAAGAAATTAATGTTTTATTGGAGGGTGAAATTAACATCCTAGACTGATATTCTTCAGGAATGCCTATTCCTCAGCTCAGTTGTCCTGGAAAACATTAAACAATGAGATGCAGTACACAAGAACTATCAAAAGGGAGCACTTTTGAGCCACTGAAACAGCACGATAGGCTGAAAACCACAATCTCCCAGCTGCAGACAATGATACTATCTCAGGTATTTTATGTGCTAAAATGATCATTAAAAATTAAGCACCACATATAAGCTGCCATTTAGAATATTAATTTACCTTTACTAATCATCTTTTTAACTTGAGGCTAAAAGAGTTCACTTACCATTCGGATACTCAGGCTTAGTCCATGAGATGTTAAAGGAGTCAGATGAATACGACTGGGCTTTTGGAGCAGGAACACCTTCTGGTGTACTCTCATCTGTTATAGCTGTGCTAGCATCACTTATGGAACATCCACCTCCCGTGCAAGCCTTAAAATATTAATCAAAACAAATAAACATACTCCAGTGTAGTATCAATAATTTTAGCAATTTTTCTGTTGCTAAAGTTTTATTGCTCTTACATATCTAAACTTAGTAAGTCTATCATTTTCATAAAAGATACTTTTCTTAGCATAGATTTTTTTCCTTCTTTTAAATAACACGAAGATGTAATATAACTCACAATACTTTGGTTTTAGGTATAATATAGCTTAAATATTGTACTATTTGACTTCCAGCATTTTCCATTTAAATGTGACTCATAAATAATCGGATTTCCACCGCTTTTGCAGCCACAGTTAAAGATAACTTTAGTGCAATATATATTATTTACAGTACAAAACTCTCCAGTAAATGACTGAAAAGCTCTCACAAGTTCCAGACACAGAATATACTGACCAACTTGCAAGGCACTTAAAAATTGCAAGGCCATTCAGAGAGTGCCACACTTCACAATAGCAGATGAAGATTAAAATAGTGAAAAAACACTCTATTATAAACCAGTATGTACCAGTTATTATTACATGTTTATGGAAAATAAAGTAAAATAATTTGTATTTCAGTTACCAGAGAACAAAATATTAACCACATTATTTTTGTATTTTACTCGATTATGAAATAATACAATATGCAAGGACATGTGCATATCACCCCATAAAGCTTTTAAAGTTTTACATGCACACAGCTATGGTCTTTACATGTGCTGGTTTGCCAATTGCACTAGCAATAACAAGAGACAGAAGTTCTTAGAGAAGTTAAAAAAATACAATAATATACACTATGTACTGGATTTAAAGATTTTTGTGTTAGTTTATTATTTATTTTGGTTTTACTATTTAACAGTAAAATAAATCAAAACTTGAATTTGACAAAGATTCAGATTCAGACATAGAGACATATTCAGACATAAATAACATTTATGGGACCACCTGTGTTTTCCAGAGTTGCTCATGTGCTGAAGTGGACAAGTAGCCCGCTGTGGATCATCAGCACACAAAGGAAAAATAACCTTGCTGACCAGATCTCCAGAAAAAAAAATGTTTCTCTTAATCTAGTATATTTTATTTGAAAGGATTGCCTTCAACTTCCTATTTCCCATTGTGTTTCAAATCAGAGAGCAGTCAACATATTTCCTACCTCCTCCAACAGTTTATACTGACACCATGGGTAAAAATAAGTACTGTTTGTAAATGAGGAACTATTTTATACACAAAGTTTATTTGGATTTCACTGGAAATTGCACTCACAACACAACTAAGGAATGACTCCCTGTGTTCAGTCTGAACTACCAAATAAAGACGAAAGAAGGAAACCTCGGTTTTGGGAATGTCAAAAAAATGGCCTTTATTT
Source organism: Pseudopipra pipra (assembly GCF_036250125.1). Taxonomy (NCBI): domain Eukaryota; kingdom Metazoa; phylum Chordata; class Aves; order Passeriformes; family Pipridae; genus Pseudopipra; species Pseudopipra pipra. The sequence continues at coordinate 21,299,360 of NC_087551.1, read as the reverse complement.
TAAAGATGATAGTTTAAAAAAAAAACCAAAAAAACCCAAAAAAAACCCCCAAAACAAAACAAAACCAAAACCAAACCAAACCAAAACAAACAAACAAAAAACCAAACAAAAACAAACAAACAAACAAACCCACAACCCAAAAAACAGAGTCAGCTTAGAGGGATGCTGAGGTAACTATTAGTATTTTGATAAGGAAATATTTAATAAAATTATTCTTCCAGTAAAGGTAGAATAATCTTTGAATTATTTCCCTTCTACTGGTTTATGAAGAAGCCAAACAGACCAGTTCTGGAAGGCCTCTTCCTTGTACATTCCTTACTGCCTTGCTAAGTTCCACCAGGTCTACTTCAGCAGTGGAGGGCTTTTTCTTTTAAGGGCTTGGTAACAGCAGCCTTCCCATTCATTTATTTCTTGAATGTCATGGAGTTCAATTTTTGTATCCTGAAATTTGCTGGGACATGAAGTTTATGGTTCTTCTGCTTTGTAAACAGGTGGATTTTGGATCAGTGTATCCAAAAGGACTGGACATCATTGGGACTCTGGCAATCACATCCAGTGATGCTCAAAGCCATGAAATTCTACACTTAGATCAAGTCCCACTGTGTCATTCTGAACTTCACTGAGAAACAGATTTCAGGTAAAATTTGCCAAAATACCAAAGCAACCAGGCAGGCAAAGGACAAACAAATCACCTAAAATGACATCATATAACGATGCTCCACGTGGCACCTGAGCTAGCTTACCCACACAACACAGTCCTGAGGAGATATCAGCTTAACAGGGTAATCACTAAAGCACTCAAGTCATACAAATGCATGTGACACCTTGGCTACTAAAGGCAGCCTTTCAGCTTTCCATTTGCTTTCAGACTGGCTTGGCTCACACCCATCCAACAAAAACAAGTTCCTTCGCACTAGTCCATGAAGACATGACCTTAAGTCTTCTTGGCTGACTTTTGGAAAGAAGCATTAGATTTGCTTACAAAAGCTGTTGCACTCATTTATGAATACAATTGCTAAATAATAAATGGCAGTAATCAATTCTGAAAGCTGGTAACAGCATACAAAGACAAACATTTTGTTAACTTTATTTAATGAACCTATATTAACCTGTCATACAGAAGTTAGAGCCAGCAGCCTGTGAGGTGCTGATGAGGCTCCTGATTCCCGTGTTCAATATGCAACTTTTGATAATTCAATTTCCCACATAAACCAAAACCAATTTTTGAATGGATGCAAAACAAAATTAATATTACCTATGAAACAAGGAAAGGATTCTAGCTGATAGAAACATTTTGTGCTAACAAAAAAAAGGAATCATTTAGTTAAGTAGCCATTGCTGACTGTTGCTATTTTTTCTTTTTTACTTTAAAATTTTTATTAAATTTCAGTTAAATTATATATGAAACACTAAATATTTCAAATTTTTTTCAGCTATGTATGCTTGATTTGGATTTTGGGTGTTTGGTTTTTGATGGTGGTTTTTTGCTTGTTTTTTTTTTTTCTTTCATAAAGTATACAAGTAACATTTGGCCATGTTTAAGCTTCATAACTTGCAAAACTGTAATATTACATTTTTCTCAAACTAGTCTAACAAGTTCTATATACAATAGATCCAAATGTTTTAAAAAAGCTATCACATCACAAAGATATTGGCCTTTTCATGCGCTTTTGGACTCATCATTTTCAAACCTGCAAGGACATTTAGATCTTCTAACCCGCCTATCAGAGGTCATTGCATTTTATCCAAGTAAACCTGGTTATCTTTGTCACTAGAAGAAATTATCTTTTCTTACTTTCTGGTTACAACTGATTAAATGCAAATACTAAGGGAAAAAAAAAAAAGAAGAAATGAGAAATAAAATATAGAGATCAAAGATTCCTAAAAATTTATTCAGTAACTTCTAGGAAAGCTATGCACATTGATGAAGCAAAAACAATGTCCACACAACACTTCCTCCCATATCCCAAGGCAGAGGCACCAAAAGAAGCAGTTCCAGTTGCTCTCCAGATTATAGCTGTTAATTCTTCCATGAGCCTCTCTCCTTGTGCCCCCATGCACAGAAGCTGGGCACTAGCAGAGAAGAGCTGTGGTACAGTGAAGGACAGCACAAATTCTTTTGATAATTCTCCTTTTTTATAAAGGCACAAAATGCTTGTTGAAGTACTGCCTTAGTTTTGGACATGGTGCTATTTTATATGCTCTACAATTTGCTATGCTGAAATATCTAGGCACAAATGAATTAATTTCAGCATGAATCTAAGCTTTAATTAGACTGAATATTCTTGTTTTTTCAGGTTCAAGTCAGATCCTTATCATTACCTGAAGGTAGTTTATTTTTTGTGGTATAATATTTAGAACATTCAAGAGCATGTTAAGAAAAAATGAATGCATATCCAGTCTACATAAATGTAAATTTATTCATAATCAAGAGCAGAATATTTTTCTATGGCATTTATCAAAGCAAATATCCTTATATAGTTATTGTTATAAAATGAACAGTGTGCCTAAACAAGAGACAATCCCCTGCTTTTATTCACATATTTTCAGGTTTGCTTTTGAGCTGAAGCTGTTCTATTTCATCACAAAATAAAACCAATGATAATGAAACGCAAAGAAAACACTAATGTCTCTTAAAATGTTTTGAATAAACAAAACGCTACTTCACACTGAACTCTTCCTCTCTGCTATTTCCTTCTACATACACATTTTATGAAGAACAAAATAACATTGCACAAAATATGAAAGGTTAATATTTTTAAATACATTCAATGTTTTCTTGTAAGTTGGGTCCAGGAGACGTTTTTAAAGCATTTTATATATTTCTAGTCAATTATTTATTAGTTATCATCCAACTTATCCTTGAAGAAAACCTGTATTAAAATTACATGCATAGTTTTGAGGGCCTGTTTTGAAACAAAAAACCTACTTTTGTTCAGGATGGCTCATTCACCTTAGCTTCAGAAAGAAGAGGTTAAACAAAGTGGACACATGAACCATTAAATATTAAGATGCTAACAAAATCACAATCATTTTCACCATTTTATACCTCTACTACACATCTTTAAAACTTACAGCTAGTTTTATGAGGTATTCAGTACCCGGGGAAAGCTGCGGAATAGTAAAATCCAGAAAAGGTTCTGTGCTGTTATAGATTACATTCCACTTTGTAAAATTCTGCTCATTGTTGGCAATATAAATTATATAGCGATCTAGGATTCCATTTACTTCTACCGGTTCTTTCCATCTGCAAATAAAAGCAAAATGTGATTAAGACCAGTCCAAATAAAGATTTAGACCATACTGAAAAATGTAAGGCTTTGTTTAGGTGACTTTGCATGGCTGTGTTTTCAAATTCTCAAAATAAATCCCTCAACCATAAAAATAAATCTAAGCCATACCTTTAATGCTGTATTTGCACTCAATAGATAAATGATTACAGTAACACACAAAGCAAGGGCTACAAACGGGCATATCACCAGAACACTTCCTGCACTGAAGTTTGCAGAGTCTACGCCCATATGTAGGTTATACTGATTGCGTAAAGACAAAATGGAAATTAAGTTGGCAAGTGATAATCAGAAGGTTCACAGAACCACTAAACTAATCACTTCTATGCATTTAATCATAATAAATTTAATTTTATGTCACAAACTCTTCCCCTGATTGAACTCACTGGAATTCTTGAATAAACTGATGCACTATTGTGTTGTCAGGGAAGAAGAAATCCTTACTTACTGTACGTATATCGTTCTAGAATCCAAAGCCGTCAGGACCGGGGCATCTACATGAGATGGTGGCAGCTGTGCTGTAAACAAGGTGACCTGGGAACTGTTTGTACAGCCAGCAAGTGTGCAGGCAGTGAGCAGAAACTGGTATGGCGTAAAAACTGCTAAATCTAGGACAAAAAATAATATGAATTTACTTTGTATACTAATTTTACCTTGTTTTTCTTTTTTTCAGACAGTAGTGTGTGTCAGATAGATTTTAGGCATCAGCAGTAGTGAATTCAGAAAATCAAGAGGAAGGGCAACCTGTATCTCAAATGCTTCAGGTTTGTCCCAGAGGAGTGAATAGGTACTGGTTCTTTAATAGCAAATAAATGCAAATTTTGACTCCTAATAGATCTGTGGGGTGTGCTTTGGTTGAGGTGACTCCATTGTACGCCATTTACACTAGAATGTATATCACCCAAACAAAAAAAACCCCAAACGTGTTAGCTTCTTAGATGCTACAAACTACATCAATTCGCTAGAGTGGCAAATGAACACCTTTAAGCTGATTAAATCAAATCAAATTAATGAGAAAAACAAGTGCAGATTCATTAACACAGCTGGATTATATTTTTTTTTTTTAAATGTGCTGTATGATACATGAATGTCAAGCATCGATACATACAATGATTCATGCCACACAAATTTCACTATAAGCATGAACACAAAGGAAGCTCCTTGTTGCCACCACTCATACTGGTCTGTTCTCTCTTTGCCTGTTTGTCTTCAGCTGTACAAACACCAAAAAATTGTAAAATATATTTCAGTAAAGACAACCTGTCTAATGCTATAGCAAAAAAACTGTTCAATGTTTATTTATTATGAAGCTATCCTGAGTTTCAATTACTGCAGAAAATGGTGAACAAAATGTAACATTTTTGCTACTCTAAAAGATCTTTAGCATCATATACACTTCCCTATACTAATAAAGGAACATTTGACAGAAAAATTATTGTATGACAGTAATACAGACCTAATTTTTGAATATTTTTCATTTTTTTATTAAAATACAAATCACATACTTTAATAAGCAAATCCTTTAAAAAGGAATTTACAATTGAGGTTTTGGCAACACTATAAGATATACAAGTAAAATGCTTATGCTACAGACACACATTTTTCAGTATGCCAGAAAAATTCTGGGTTTTTGCAAGACATAACAAATGGTAGTGTTTTCAGAGCCAGGTAGTAGCAAACTATAATTTTGTATAAAAATATTTGTGAGCACAAATTCAAAAACTGCAATTGGATGACAAACACATCATCAAAGCAGAGATGTTGTAGACCCAACTTCTCTCCCACTAGTTTTCCCCTCATATAATGACTCCAGTCCCTGCTGCAACAGAATTTCTTCTGATTTGCTCCATTCTGTGTGAGGAGAGAATGAACTTGTGCATTTGTATTGAAAATACCGTATCACTCAGTGGTATCGTTCTATGGAGCACATGGCAAAGTGTGAGTTAAAAAAAAATGCTGTAGCTAAAAAAATCATCAATTGAATGCCTGTAACACAGTGACATGTTTAATCAACATAATGGGACTGATTCTACCAGGGTTAAGCAGTGCTTATGTCCGTGAGAGGGGGAAAGCACACTCCAGAGCAGGTGCTCAAGCTGGCTCAGCAAGCAGGGAAAGTAAACTCCACATACTGCACCGATTGTATTGCCTTCATTAGTGTACAGCTTCCTGGACCCTTTATGCCTTGCAGCTACCATCAGAGAAGCCAGAAAAAGTACAGATGGAGCTGAAAGTCTGTGACATAAGTATCAGATACTTCATGTTGTGGGTGTGCAAACAAGTGACCAGAAGGATTTTACTTTTAGCAATCCTAAAACAAACAGTTGAAACCAATTCATGGCACCTATTTAATTGCTAACCTTGCAAACAGTGAATATGCATTCTTCTCTCTAAGCTGAAACTGTACCAGGGGGCTTCACTTAGCAGAGTGAACACAAGGGAAAAGAAAGAGAAAAAGTGGATGTCTCCTTTTCTATTTGTTTGTGGTGGATAACTCTTTTCCTTGTTGGTGAGGGTTATTTTCCTCTCCTTTAAGGAAAATTCCACATCTAGAACTACTATTTTTTAAAAAGGTAGCTTGATGCACACTGTAGTTGATGGAACTACTTGAAGACATAAGAGTTTCTGGAAATACCTAGTGTAATTTGAAGAGGGGAGAACTTCATCAGGGATTAAGAGAATGAAATGTGGAAACATTTTTCATTTCCCTCCCTGAAGAAAACAATTGACTATAAGTTACTATGTGTATCTGTCAGTCCCTAGAATGGAAAAAGCAAAAAAGACAAGACAGGCAAACATGTAGAGTTTAAAAAAAACAAGAATAACAAGAAAAGGAAACACAGCACATATGAGCAGTGAGACCCTTTTGAATCAACTGATAAATGCGCCGAGAGGGAAGGGAAAGACAGGAGACTAAAAAAAAAAAAAAGAGTCAAAATATAAAATATGGGAAAAAAGCAACATGTCAACAAGACCAAAGAAAATTGTTATTCCTCATCTTGATTCAATAACACTGAAGTATTTTGTCTACTAAATGCCAAATAGAAAGTTTCAATGGAATCTCAAAGAATAGCTGAGAAAAGGCTAAAAAGAAACATTGTGTTTGTGGAAGCAGGAGTAGAAAACAAAGAAATTAGAGTCTTAGCAATGCCACTCAAAGCATGAGCTTTGCCACCATTAAAATCTCTCCACATACTTCAGCAAGGTTTGGATGAGCCAACAAATAAGTGTAGGCAGTATTTCTAAAAGGTTAGAACCAGAAACTGACAAACTGAACAATAAAATCATATTACATTGTAATCAATGCAATTATTTGTCACAATCTGATATGGCAGATATTTTCCTATTTAAAGTTCAATGTGTTTCATAATGGATCACTGGATTCAAACAACTACAGATACAAACATGAATATGAAGGAGGAGGGAGGAGGTTCTTAAAACTACAAAGCCACTGTTTGTCAAGGTTCTCTAGCAATAATGCCTTGCTTTCCATTTGCTTGATTGCATGATTTGCATAAGATCAAATGTAGGCAATTGTGGACATGAAAAGCAGATCACTCTCAAACTCATTAGAAATGGATCCACAAGTATTATGTGGAAATGCGCTACAAGAAAATGCACCCCAATGCATGGAAAACTCAGTGATTAATGTCAAACAAACTATAATTTACAATATAGAGCATGAATTATATGTTATTTTACAATTGATTCCATGCTGTTGGTTGGAAGGATTTTATTGATCTTAATTTACAAAATGAGCCCAATAAGGACACAACTATTTCTTTTAAACTTACAGCAAAAAACTGAAATATTTTTTCTTACAAATTTTCTTGATCAGGCTATATTCCCATCTATTCCACAATTCCAGTTCCTTTAGTTACTTTAAAATAAGATCAAATGTTTCTTATTTCAATATTCCAATAACTACTCTCTGAAACCACTTAATTCTTACCAAAACAAAGCTAAACTTAAAAATTATAGAAGTTCACTGAGGAAAAAAAAAACAATTCAGGATTTGGTCTTGTTTTCATTTCTAGACTCAGAAGGGCAAAGAGCACCAAAGGACAAAGAAAAAAGACACTTTCTTAGGAGTAAAGGATTCCCTCAAATCATCCTATTAAAGTAGTAGGTAGACAGAAAAATAATTCTGCATTTTTGTGTCAAAAACAGAACAAAGGAAAAAAACTAAAGTAAAATCCTGCTTTTCCCAAAGAAAAAGGTAGCACAGAGGGAGAGGAAGGATCAACCTGCCTTTTCATCTCTTTGACCTCAGAGGCAATACACACAAACTAAATTATTTTCTAACTCACATGTCAGCAGGAGAATTGTTAACTATAGCTATCATTAAAATCAATATTTGCATACCACTACATTTATTACATATGTGATGTGGAACTTCCCGCACTAACCAACTATAGTAGTTGGTATCTACCTAGTTGCTAATAATCATCAGCATAGGTCCTGATAGAACAATCAATGCATGAGACAGAAAGAATAAAGAATGACCCTCTTTGCGTGGTCAATAAGAACACTCACTTTGCTTTGATCAAATTTAATGGGTAGTCATTGAAAGATAATATGCAACACTACAGTGCTATTTTTAGCATGGAATTTGAGAGATGTTACTAAGATAGAGAGAAAAACATAGTACAGTAAAAAAAAATAAAATCAACACCTGAAATTAGAGATTTAACAAAATATGAGCCTTACCATCAGGTCATCAGAGTACATCACCGTTCAAAAATAATACAGTAATAATATCTGCAGTGTTTTAATTTATATGTAACATATTTGATATTCAGGTTTACTGCAATTCCTCCCCTCTTCCACCCTGTTTCCACTCTCCCTGACTTCAGGCAACTATTTTAAGGGTCAGAGATGGCAACGTCCTGTCTTACTGAGTGCTCACATGACTTGCGCAAGGAACCCTACATAGTTTCTCTCAGGAAAATAATCGAGACAATAGCTATCCCATTGTTATATTCAAGAGAAAATAACACAGCAGCATTGTAGCAAGAGATTTTTAGCAGCACAACCAAGAAAACCTGCTGAGAGAGTATGAAAATGAAAAACTTCCAAAGAATTCCAATCACCACGTAGTTTATGCAGGTAGACTGTAATAACACTTCAGCTCATTACTCACATCCTTACTCTGTTCTCTCACCTTGTTTCTCAGAATTTGTTATGTTAACTCACAGTAACTTAATATTTAACTAGAAGATAAACTCTTTGGGACCATAAATCTCCATCACCAAATACAACAATGTCCCATTATGATTTTTATGCACCACCAAAAAAAAATCTAATTCATATGCTAAGTGTCAAGATCACATTTATCAGGCTTGCTCCATCAGACACCATTAGCAGTCCTCTGCCTTCCATCATTTTCTGAAAGCAAGCAACAACTCATATTTAACTTTTAGTACAGTACATCCTGCTTGCTTTGTTTATAAAGCACTGATCACTCTCAAAGAACAATCACTAATGTATAATACCTTTCTCTGGAAAGGTATTATACTATTGCTGCATCATTTCATAGATTTCCTGCAAACCCCACACCATACTCAACATTCTCTTGAAAATATTTCAGAAAAATCAGGGTGTCACAATGACACCACTTAGGTACTTCAGGCAACTCAGGCAAGCCAAAGAAAACAGTGTGCTTGTGTACTTAATTGTCTAAACCACCAAGGCTTTTCACATGTGCAACTGGCCCATTAATTGAAGAAAACAGTTATCTTCCAAGATAGTAGTAAATTCTAACAGATATTAATTAATAATTAGGAATGCTTATGTGATTCTGTAATGTTGCAGAGTAACAATTAAAAGAATTTTGTGAAGCCATTAAAAATAAGGCCAATAAAAAAGAGAAATAAATAAACTCAGGGTCTCAAATAACTATTTTCAGGAAGCATCATAAGCTATTGTTCTGCTCTCTAACCAGCAAAGACTTTGACATAATGAACAAAAAAACTTGGCTTCTAGCTGGCCAGCAAATGCTGATGTGTTTTAGAAACTATTAGTTCAGCAGTAAATATCTCTGGCTTTCCAAATTACTCATAAAAGAAAAAATTCTTTACTTTAAGTGTGGTGAGGTACTGGAAGAGGTTGCCCAGAGAACCTGTGGATGCTCCATCCCTGGAAGTGTTCAAGGCCAGGTTGGATGGGGCTCTGAGCAACCTGGTCTAGTGGAACATGACCCTGCCCATGGCAGGGGGTTGAAACCAGATGATCGTTAGGGTCCCTTCCAACCCAGACCATTCTATGAACACCTCATTCCTTTTGAGACTTTTACACTCAAGAAAAATCCAAGAAACTTCCAGGTCCCATCTTAGGAAATAAAGAGCATGGCACAAAACCATGTAACATATTGGAGCATGTAAACATGACAGTTATGTGTTAGACTGTATAAAAAAGTTATATTCAAGAAGAAAAACCCTTTGGCATAAATGCAAAACAAAAGGATCTTTAATCATTTCAGTTTGCAATGAATTCAAACAATTAGTAGAGATTTTACAGGCACGTGGTAGGACTATGGAAAAGGGGCACTTTTGGCAAAGGGGCAGTTCCTAAGTACATTAAGGCTTTTGAATATAATTATGTTTTAACAGCAAAGATTATAAAGTTTGTTTCCACATTTAATAACAGTGTCTCTTGGTTATGCTCTCTTACAACCTCAACTGTTGCATAGAAAAACTTTCTGCTATTTATTGGCCCAAACTCTTGTACTTCTTTGAGCCCAAACTCATGCCTCAAAAGTTAGGTTTCATCCTGGCCAATTCACAAGGCCACATCAGCATCCATTCCTGATAAATGTGTTTCATTATCCCTTTTTATTTTAGTAAAACTATTTTATTTCTAATCTTAACTTAGATAGATACACATCTTTTTATTTAAACATGACTGTTATTCCTACCCCATTACAAAAGTTGGAATTTAAGTCTTTTATTTTAAAGCCACATCCCTGGGATAGTTGCTGTGGGTACATTTTCACACTGTTTTTACTCTCCAGTTAGGACACACCATCTTGAAATCCTAAAGATGCTCAGCTGAAGAAAACTCAAATCATGTGGAGTGCCCCACATCACATGATTAAGAAAAAGAAGAACCAAAACATCAGAGAAGAGCATTTACACTTCTCTTAACACTTTACCACCAACTAATCTACCTGATTCCTTGTGTGGCTCTAAATATACACATCATGTCACTGACCACAGAAGAATCACAGTGCTCCTTGGAAACCTCCTTACCATTACGCCCCAACATGACTCATCATCATTAGTCACTATTAGAAAAATACAGATGGTGAGAGAACAACTCTCACCAACCAGAGGTTTTTTCAAATGTTTCTCTTGCTGCCAAAACAACAAAAAGCCAGTCAGTCAATGAAAACATTCATCATCAAATGAGCCTAATGAATTTCCAAGTTATATCTTTGCTTACTAGAATTAAAACCACTCACTGTCTCCCTAGTTTACTTCATTTATAACAGTTGGACAAATAAAATGAGTTTGAAGGTCAGAGGGAGAGAAAGCAGAAAGAGGACAGAGCACATTAATTTTTACCAGGCACACAAAGAGAAGTAATTGTGGACAGTATCACTACCTTAGCTTTACTTTTCTCTTTCTCATTGCTTTACACATCATATAGAATGAAGCAGCCCTATTCTAAGAGTTAAATGAAAATTTCCATTCATGAATGCTTCCAATCCAGTCACTGTATTTCTATCAGCTTCAATAGAGGGGAGTTGTTAGTATACATCATAAGAACCATGATGTCTTAGTCAATGTTTAGCCCAAAAAGTGAAAAAGGAAAAAAAAAGTGTTTTAAACATTTTACCTCTGTATTACTCCAGCTTTATATTCACAACTGGAAAATATATTTGCACCAGGTAAATACATTGCAAATTTGAATCTCAGATACCTGCTTCTATAAAACTGGAACTACTCTGGATTCACATTAGTATGACCAAAGACCCTTTGGCTCACCAGCAGAAGTACATCCCAAGTAATTCCAATCTTGCAGCAGTGGGAGAAACAAAATTCTGATCTACCTAACATTTGGTGCTGAAGTAATTGTATCAGGCCTCAAGAGGTGCCAGACTGCCACTTTTACAACCCATTGAAGAACACATATGAATGTGAAGCTATGGCAAGAGAAGCCAGTAAGATATAAAGTTATATACAAACGTATGGTAAGTAATACAGCAACTATTACTATCCATTTTATATAAATCAACAGTGTGGTCTCATCTGGAATAGCATATATTACAGAGTGCAGAAATAAAGTCTGTCTGGAAAATAGCAGTGAGATAGCACAGGCTTACATACACTCTCTTAGGAAGAGATGCTGCAAAAACAACCTGAGAAAAGGAAACAAAGAAGATAACACATCATACAGGGGTATAAGATAGTAAGTGCTACATAGAAAAGCAATTAGGATGCTCTGTTCCCAGGAATTCCCTTTCAATAATGCAGTGGGGGTGGGAAAAAGGACATGCAATAATTTAGAAAGTGGAATTTTCAGAGAAAATCACCCCACCCAAAATCATGGAACATCTACTGCTGCTGACAAGAAGATTCAGGCTTATTTTCATAAATCAAATTTGGGGGGAGAGACATTAAGTATCAACATCATGTTTTTGAAATTATTTTTATAAGCATCACCGTAATTTGCAAATCTGTAGAACAGTCCTGCAACATTTCTATACTTCTCTCTTTGTATCTGAGACAATGTAGAACTCTTCAACACTGCATTTTATTTCTTAAATTTTCCCACCAAGGAAAGAAAAAGAGGGATGAGATTAACGAAATTGATTTCAAAAAGAAATATTTTCTTTGACAGAAATCAAACAATGCTACTACTAGATTTTTCTTATTAGAATTCAATATGCATACTAAATCATAAAATACCATTTTAACCCCAAAACAATTGCTTTAATGAACAAAATATTCAACAAAAAGAAATCCATCAAACAAGCAGAAGCTGGATACGCCACAATCAGACTAGAAATTGGAACCTAAACAAGAAAACTATGACAAGGGCTCTTTGAACTGCCATCAACTATAGGTTGATTAAATTAGTGATTTATAGGTTATGAGCTTTATTTAGCAATATCTGCATTTTACATCCACTGTGGGTAACTTGTTCCATCATTTTGTATAGTACCAGGCATGCAGGATGATTAGAGAGCAACTCTCACCATCCAGGCAAGGCATCATGTGATTTAATAGTTTCTGTAGAAGAGATAGTATCACCTTCCCAGGACCAGAACAGCTCTGTATATCTGAATTATAGTCAGAGGAGAAAGGGTTTTGCCAAAATATTACTGTAGTGCTGGAACAAGGATAGTGGGAGGACTCAGCTTCTGAGCACTGATCTTAAACAAAACAATTTACAGCAAGTTAAATCTGTTGCAAGACTACAAAAGCTGAGCTAGTTTTCAGCTGACCACAGAATTAGCAGCAGAGTAAAATATACTGTACTTCTACGTGCTCTCCTCTCTCCTTACCAGAACAATCAGCCCCAGATGCGGAGTCATTAATTTGGCCAATGTGAGATTTGGGAAAATTATTTGGATTCCATTCCCCATTTTTGTGGTCTTTTTCATTGTTTTGGTTTTTTTTTTGGGGGGGGGGTTGTTTGTTTGGTTGGATTTTTTTAAGTTTTCTCACTTTATATTTATTTTCAAAAACATATGCATACAAAAACAAAACCAAAAGAATGAAAAGCCCAAAGTTTTTTTCAACTTGACAAGTTGCACTACTCAGTTATGTCATGTAGTGCCAGTAATGTCATCAGATAACATAACTGCCACAATCTGATGTGATGCATTAAACTGGGATTACCAGAATAAATCACGTTTGTGGGTACACAGATCACAGGTGGTGCAGTCAGCTGCTCTGTATTATGGTGTATCTATAGGATGTGCAGATTAGGATATAATGTCCAGAGGCTTGTTCTCGTTTGTGAAGTGCTTTGTAACCATAAGTCAATAGTAAGGAGCCACCAAACAGTTATAATGGCATAAACCATCATCAGGGAAAAATACAAATCGATCAGTGCCAGTGATATAACAGAAAGAGCATGCATCTGTCCCCAGTCTCATAAATTCAGCGGTTGTTGCAGGCTTTTCCTCTATCCAACGTTTAGTTTATTAATACTAGTAACTATCATAAATAATAATAATGCAGAGTAGTTTATTTCAAGATGAATGCTCTTTTTATTATCTGTTGATCCTATACCTTATTTCTTACATCATGTCCATATTCCTCCTGTAAATGGTAAGGGGAGAGCTGGCTAAATTTATTGTTTGAAGTTTATGCCCTTTAATTGGCAACAGAATGCTATGCCAAGAAAGTTGTCTACGTAGGCTCTCTGAAATATCTGCATACCTTAACTAGCATGGTAAGTCCCTACAAAGGAGGCATAGAATTTATGTTCTACTGCGTGCTATAAATAAGTAATAAGAACAGATTAGAATTATGCATTTACGCCTACTAGCGCGAGTGAGATGCATAATTCACAAGTGGCAAACCCTTAAGAGGTTTTCGTATTTTACCCCAACCCTCTTCCCCCTCAGTCTTGTCTATGTAGAACACAGCATATTGTTCAGTCCCACTGATTCACAAATTTTTATTTTATTTTTTTTTTCCAGCTACACTGTTTAGGTTTTATAATCACTACTTCTTTCTTGCAGAAAAGCAACAGACACTATATTAGTAGTCATTGCTGGGTATGGGTCTGCTTTATGTCACATTATGGGTGTCATCTTTATGAATTTTCTTGTGATACTCAGGGACACAACTAAGAGAACACAGAACTTGCAACTGAAACTTCTCAGCACAGGAAGAACATAGATAGGTTGGAGTGAGTCCAAAGGAGGGCTACCAAGTTGATTAGAGGGATGGAGCACCTCTCCTACAAGGAGAGGCTAAGAGAACTGGGATTGTCCAGCCTGGAAAAGAGAAGACTTCAGGGTGACCTAATTGTGGCCTTCCAGTACCTGAAGGGAAACTACAAGAAAGATGGAGAAGGACTTTTTACAAGAGCATGTAATGACGGGACAAGGGGGAATGGCTGCAAACTGAAGGAGAGTAGGTTTAGATTAGATATTAGGAAAAAATTCTTTACAATAAGGGTGGTGAGGCACTGTAACAGACTGCCCAGAGAACTTGTGGATGCTCATCCCTGGAAGTGTTCAAGGACAGGTTGGATGGGGCTTTGAGAAACCTGGTCCAGTAGAAGGTGTCCCTGTCCAGGGCAGTGGGTTTGGAACCAGATGATCTTTAAGGTCCCTTCCAACCCAGGCCATTTTATAATTCTCTGATTCCATGATTCACAGTTAACATGATATATTGCCCCTCTAGCTGGACCTCCTGGGGAAATACACTAATCTCTGTGTCCATTCACATCTTCAGCTTCTCTGCTGAAGCCTCTAAATACCTGTTGTGACCAGAATTTTTATGATAGCACACAAAGGTCACAGATTTTGCTGAACCTGTGCCTTTCCTCCACAGCAGTTCTACCTCTAAGAAGAACTCTGTTGCCTGGTGATAATTTAAGTCTAGCTGCTTTAATATTTTTTGGTTCTCAGGCTGAGGAACTACAATGTTGATTCATATACATCCCAAAGAAGCACCACTAGGGACAAGCTCTTTGGTGAAGAAGTTACGTTCTAATTTTTCTCATTTGTTTTGAACTTAGTCTATTTTTCTACCTGGATTTTCCTTTGTCCTGCATGCAAATATTTTAAATTATTTTCTAGTTCTAACTAACATTTATTTATTTTGCCTCAATCTTTGCCACACAACTTCTTTTCATAGTTAAACTAAGACTTGTACCTCTTTTTTTATGGTATCATTTACTTATTTATTTAATCTTTTTATTTCTTCAGTGTATCTCATTTGATTTTGAGTTTTCCTTGACAAACTTTCTATGTACTTTTTCTCTGCCTGCAAACTTACAAGGAAGACTTAAACTGTGCATGTATTTTAATTCCTACTACAATTTAACAGCTTAAAAACTGTTATATGACATTGCAACAACGGTATTAAATCCCAAGATTTAATAAATAAAAAAAAATCAAAACAAATTAGTTGAAATGTAAGTAATACTTTTAATCTAACTTACCCTTGAGCTGTTGAAAAGGCTAGGAAGCCAGTTCATGAGAACATTCAAAAATTCTTACCAATCAAATTAAATTTTTGTTCCTTTATCAGAAAACAAATAACAATGAAATTGTTAAAATGAAGTGATAAATAGCTCCAATGTTAAAGTTCAGTTTTCAAAAGGATGTTATCGACATACTTTATCAACATTGGTTCTTTTCATTATTGATAATTTCCTTAATTCTCAACATTTCTCCTAGAATAGACTGAAAAATTCACTTATGCATCCTTTGTATGAACTCATCTAGTTTAGCCAATGCTCCTGGATAGGTAAGCAATGACAACCCAAAATCTCTTAATAAGCCAGATTCTCTTGTCACCTCTGAACAACTTTATGTAGCCCTAAAGACAACCAGACATTCAAAAAAAAAAAAAATTGAGATATGCAGACTGTAAATGTGACTCAAATGTACCTGGGTAATCAAGGAACATGGTATGTCCAAAGTAGCCATTTACAAAAACAATACCAATGTTTATCATCCACCTTTGCATTCACCTTAAAACCAGCCTTACTTAAAGCACGCTAATCTTCTTACCTGATTCGCTTTATGTTCACTTAAATATTTTTTCCCGTGTACTGGTTAATTTCCTGGTAACACATCACTTTAATGTATCTCTGTATTTATAAAATAAAAACTACAGAAAACAAAGGAAGAAAAATTATAAAACTCCATCACCTTTCAAAGCCCAACAACAATTTGTGAAAAATGTTTCAATCAGAAACAGATTGTCATAAAAACACAATATTTCACGGACGACTAGTGAAAAGCATGATGGAGTTCAGTACTGACTAAAAGTCTATTAAGCTTTACGTAAACAGTGTAGAAACCTAGGTTAGATTTCTGGCAGTGATTCAACAGGAAAGGAAGTATCCTAGAATGCCTTTCATGCTCTCTGGGACAAGATCTATGCTTCCACATAACTTAGGAGGATAGGGAAACAGATTTTGAAAATACAGGAATACTCCTCCAGTCATACAAACCATCAAATATTTTTAAAATCAAACTTATATCCAACTATTTTATGACCTTGTAACACTCAGTCTTGTATTGTTCACACATAAGACTTGTGAAAGATGAAAAATACTAAGGAAAGTCTGGACTTACGTTATTTAGTGAAGCATTTTAGAAACTCAAGTTGTAAGGAAGTTTCTCAGATTTATTGAAATTACAAGTCTGAAACACATGCAAAATTAAAAGATTCCACTTCCCATAAATTTGTCTCGATACAGCTTTGTTTTTTTGAATAAATAAAATGCTGAACATATGTCAGTAATGACTGAACACCCCCATGGCCACAATTTTAATAAACCAAGGGAAAGGAGAAGCCTTGGTTGGGAACCCTCTAGAAGTACTGCTGTGGTGTTACTGTGGGGTTACACTGTCACCATTTATCAATATTCCACGACTGTTAAAGGAATGTTCAGACATATAGGGTATAGAGAGAAGGGTCTGTGTCTAGCATTAGCCAAAGAAAAATTCATGTACTGCTCTGTCAAAACATTATCACAGCTGATAAACCAACACTATTTGTTATAGCAGCATGGAATAAAATATCTATTTTAAATTAAATATACATTAAGTGTTTAGCAGCTTGGGAGACCTAAATTAGTAAGCAGAAATATGAGTGTCTTTTCCAGGGCATAAGGAAAAACTCAGAGAGAAGCTTCATTATGCAGCTGGCAATATGAAGAAGGCAGCCTCACTCTATCAAAGCCTACTAAGGTAGAGCTATGTGAGGTATGTCTTCAGGATACCAAGAGATTCAAACTCAAGCAGCAGGTTTAGCCCTAGTCCATCTGTGCAAGAGGTGTCATATCTCTGCCTGAGTCCAGCATAACCTGAAAGGAAGCATAAATCATTTACCAAGTATCTCAAAATGATCCTGGCAAAAAAAAAATCCTTTAGAAAAGTGAAGATGCTTTTCTTGATCCATAAATATATTGCTTATAATTTGAACATAAAACCTTGCACAGTTTCTGATGTTAACAAAGGTGTGACTGAATGAAATCTTGTCTGTTTTATCAGTGAAATTAAAACCAGAACAGAACCCACCATTTTGCCTTACTAGCTTCAGGCAAACCACAATTACCAGGCATACTGCTGAAAATAAGATCCCACAAAAAGTATTTCAGCCTGTGAGCTCAACATAGCCAAGAAAGTATATCCTAGTTCTTAGAAATCTTAGGAGATCTCTCAGTGTTTAGTAACAAACAGTGGTCACCATGACACAACAGCTCACAAAGAGAAACTACATCACTTTATATGAAGTTTTCGCTGATGAAAGACAAAATGCAGATAAAACAGGTTATGCACTTCAAAAGATGCAAGAGCAAGGTAGACAAGATTCAGCCAGTTTGCCCAAGAAAGGTTCGCACAGGCAACATTACAACAAACTGATCTCAGAAAGTGGCAAAATAAGACTTAGCTGCTATCTAACTGCAGAGTGGATGTCTTGGAGAAGACCTACAAATCCACATGCCAGTGGAGACCACCTGCAAGACAATAATGCGTGGACAGTAAGCTCTGCTGGTTGATTAAAAAAAGGCTGTAAGGCTTAAAATTGTAAACTTAAATTTTACAAATTGAACTCAATGAACTCTTGATGTAAATGTCTTCCTCAGTAGACTACTGTCTTTTGAAGAAATCTCAGAATCTTTAAGTCTGCTAACCAATCTACATAACCTAAAGGAGAAAATAGAGGACAAAAAGCCTACATACGTCTAATTCTGACAAATAGTTTTGGAGTAATATCACAGGACAAAATAATCTGGGTGTTTTACATTTTTTTAGTGATTTTAGTGGTTTTGTTTCTTGTCACAGAATTCAGACAAGCCTGGAAATCAATGTTTTTCTTCTTGTGGTTTAAAAAAACAGAGTCCACAGTCAAAATAATTCTTATATGCGAGAAGGGAAAAGAGAGAAAAAAAATACTCTCTCTGTTCTAAAGCTATTAGCTCTGGAGAAGCTATTTTGTTCCAGTTCTCTTTGGTACATACGAAAGATTGGAAGGTACCAATTGCTCTCATTTTATAACATGTGTTGCATTTTAATTTTTAGAAAGTGGTACTCAAGCAACCTGAGAGCTCAGCAATTCCAGCAGGGTTAGCGTGAGTTCTCTCCTGGCTTGCTGTGTTACCCAAATCTGATCAAAGGACAAGGACTCCAGAAGCTTGTCCAGCTGTGGTTTTATAATGACACCATTAGGTTTTGCTCTATAATCAAGGTCCCTAAAAGTCTGTGTAGCTTCAGGCTTAATATCTGCGACAAGGTTAACTGAAATCTGCAGCAAGGATAACTACTTTAGCAGATTGTATCAGCAGGAAATATTTAAACACTATTTAAAAGGATTTTAAATAAGCAGATTTTATTTAACACTGCACTAATGCACTGCAATAGAAAATGATACAACAGAGCTGCTACAAATAAACATAATGCTTTTACCCTTACACTGGCCCCCTCCCTTCTAAATTCCCTAGATCTGTATTATTAAGCCCAATGAGTGCACCAGATCTTTCTGTCTGAAGCTGAAATACAGGAACACCAGGCTCAGACAGCCCATTTGCCCTTTGGTTTTGTGCCTGCTGAATCTGCATTCTGGGTCTTTGGAATTAATTATGATAGTACCAGTCACAGGCAATGTCAGTGTTGCCAACTCAGGTGTATCAAATGTGCTTTCTTACATGCCTAGAACTTTTAGAGGAGGGCAGCTTCTCCCTCCTCTAAAAGACTGGTGTACCCTGCCCTCTAGTGCCAGGTGCACCAATAGATGTTCACTTAAATGCACACTCAGGCCAGAATAAAGCCTGAAGCAGCAGGCATTCTTCATATGACATCCTAGAAAACATGGTACTTTCTGTATGACTTATCAGCTGGAGATGTTGCTAAACCAGACATAAGGGGCTGGTCTGGCACTGTTGCACAGTACTGCAAGTCCCTAAAATAAAAGTGAGACACTGGGGCATGTCTTATTGGGTCGCACGCAAGACATTTCAGATAGATTCCAATAACCTCTCTGGGAAGAGGTGAAGACTAGTGTTTATTGCTCATCATGGTGCTAAAGAAGTCTCTGCTTCACAAAAAAATGAGCAATTGTGACATTCAAGGTTATAATATACACAGATCTAGCACTAACATTTTATTGAATAGCAAACAACTCTTTCCAAAACACTCTAGTGAAAGAACAGACTGGGTACATTTGTTATTTATATGTATTTCACTGCAACCTGGAAGATAGGAAATAAACTCATACCAGAGGACTACAGAATTTTTCTATTGTTTGTCCTTTAAGGCAAAAGCTGCCTGTCATCTTTGAGCAGGACCTAAAACAAAGGAATGCAAATCCTTAAGGATGGAAATTGTTGGTTTTAAACATTGCTATAGCTGAAAACTGTATGAAAAGTAACCACAAGAACTACATCTTAAACCTAACATAATAAGGATTTTCTTCTCAGTGGTTCAGCTTCTAGCAGTGATACATCTTATTGAAATTTGGTGGATTTTCTTGCTCAAATTGTTTCACTTGGCAATTAGTACAATACTGATATTATGATGGATTTTGCTTTTATTGCCATGATCTATCATTTAAAACAAGCAGTAGTATTCATAGGGATAAAAAGGACAAAAAACTGCTAATTTTTCAGTAAAATGCAGTAATTGCACATGGCTGTGCATAGTGTATACTATAATCACTCCTGGGTTAGAGCATCATAAAAAAATACAGGTACTAAATTGGGATTCTCCTATTTTTTTAAGTTCAGATATGTTAAGCCCTGATTGAACAGATGTCAAACATCTGTCTCTTCCTCACACAAAAACAAGGCTCCCATTCTAACCTGGTTTTGTAGGATCAGCCTTTCCACACTCAGGTCAAATAACAATTTGAATAAGCCAAAGGTTAGTTCATGCTCTCAGAAAAAACTTGTGAAGACAGCTCTTTCTCACATTTACCAAGGCTCTCCTTAATATTTTTTCCAGAAACCTGGTACAAAGTACTCTGTCACATTTTTTTATAAACTCTTGTGCATGTAATTTAGGATAACTCTATTCTTGTTTAACTCGGTTGAGGATCTGTCCTTGTAATATAGTTGACAGGATCTCTTTCCTGAAAAACTGGAAACACTTCTTTCAGGTTGGCAGAGAAAAATAAGTTTCATATAGCTGAGTCTTAATAAGAACATCTTCCTTTTAAAGATTCATGATGAGAACCATTAGATTCTGCTAGGAAAATTATATGAACACAATTTGTTAACATTGTCAAGTACCAACTGCTGCAGCAAATGCAGACATACATCCTTAATGCCAAGCTCAGTGCAAGGATAGATTCATACTTCTTGGGTTTTTTTTGTTTTCTAAAGTGTCTGTCAAGTCATTTACCTTTGTAAACATGTTAAGCAATTAATAGCTTTTCTTAGCCCATCAAATTCTCAGCATTTAAGAAGAGGGGAATATTTTGTTCTAATCTTTTTTTCTGAAGTTTCTTCACAACCATAAGGTTTCCACCAAAATAAAACTTGGCACTTGGGTCACATCTAAGCATCACTGTCGCTGCTTATGCCATTAACATTCTGCATTTATTAGACCACTTTTCTGCTGGTGATATCGGCACCATCGGCTCAGGCCACT
This sequence comes from Pseudopipra pipra, assembly GCF_036250125.1. Taxonomy (NCBI): domain Eukaryota; kingdom Metazoa; phylum Chordata; class Aves; order Passeriformes; family Pipridae; genus Pseudopipra; species Pseudopipra pipra. The sequence goes on along the minus strand of NC_087551.1, from coordinate 21,278,276 downwards.
GTAGTTGAATACTTCTTAGGATAAAACCCACTCCATTGGCTCTTCTGTCTAAGGCAAGTAAGAAATTTTTGAGACTAATTTAAAAAAAAAAAAAAGAAGGAATACCTTGCATAAAATTAAAAATATTGTTTAAATAATTACATGAAGAAACCTCCACATTTCAAAGTAGAAGGTTCAGCTTTATCTGTGAGTGTTTGGTTGAATGAGAAGAATATTTTCCTCTCCACAGGAAAAATCAACTTAAATTTTCCTAAAATCAAAAACCTTTTTAAGATCATTATGTTTAAGCTCAGAGCTCTTAAGATAACTGTACAAGCTCCTCCATCTCCTCACAGCTGCTAGTCATCTACAAAACAGCAAGGTATGCAGGTTTGGGGAGCAGAACACTATTGCAACTACTCTTCTACGCTGTAGATGTTGGTTTTGCTTACAGGATCTTCTGCACTCACACAGAGGAAATGAAAGCATGAATACAGGGGCATGGATTCACACAGCTTAAGTTTCACCAGGGATCCCGGACTATTTCCTCTTCGCTTGTCCCTTGGAGATATTAGGCTTTCAGTGGAATATAGGATGTGAAATACAATCCAGATTGCATGAGGAAGTAGAACATACATCGCATAAAGCAAATGCACAAAGGTGGGAAGCAGAAAAAACAGAGACAGACAGTTAACGCAGGTGTTGTGGTAGAGGGGCTGGCTTCATTTCAGTGCTTTATTACTCACAACACAGAAAACGAATTTGTTAATATGGAGAAAATATTTAAAGGCACTAATGGATGATGGATGCCTAATGGGTCTCCCTTTTCAATGTGGTAAAGTGTACATTTGCCATATGTGCTTTTAAAGGGTTTCCTTTTTAATTACAGCTCAGCCCCTAGAGGAAACAAACCCTCAAATTTCCATGAAAATCAATGAGTATTTCAAGCCCTCAACAACTGTCAAGATCAGAAATTAAGCTAACAATATACGTGTAACTATGGTATTGAGAAAACATATCCCTCCTCAAGTTATGGATTAATTAGTACGGACCTAAACTGATTGCACTTTCCATGGTCTGAAATGAAAGTCAGCAAAGTACAAATTTTTAGCTGTCTTCTTAAAAAGAAAACTTTAAAAACCCAGCACATTTCAACAGATACAGTACTTCAAAAACACAGAGAGAATCTATGACTTTCTGGTATAAACTACCGGTCAGGAACTAAGTCATATAGTCAGTAAATTAGGAAAATAATTTTGGTTAATAAACAGGAAACAGATGTCAGAGACAATGAACTTTGTTTCTCTGTTTAGGGTCAGCAACATATTATGTTGAGGCAATAAGTCACCAACAACACTAGCGTAAGGGCTGAAAAGAAAAGGATAATTATATGGAAAAGGCCAAGACCTGTATAATACTCGAAAGCCAAAAGCTAGAACTTTTCACCATAAAACTCTAACTGGGGGGGGGGGGGAAAGAAAATATTATGTTATACCTCTTTTAAATCTAGCCTAAAAAATAGAAAATATTGGGCTCTGAAAGGAAGCAAAAATCAAGTAAAATTAAAGACATATACAGATCTAAGCAAGATCCTGAATAAACCTGATTCAAAAAGACTGGGATTTCTAGTGACCCAAATCCCAGCCTGCTGGCTCACATTGCTACTTCTCCCTCAGGCAGAGTGAGGAACTGGCAGCTAAATAAAATGGTTCCAAAGTAAACAGACTGATATCCGCACCATTTTCATAATGATGGGCAAGAGTGCCTCCTGTGTTGTAGTGCATACAGTAACACAGTCTGATTCACCTGCCTTCTCTCTTGAATATGTAAGATTTTCTCTTCTCCTTACATCCATGTCTGCCTAAAAATTAATTGAAATCGAAGTCACGAAACGCTCAATATAAAAATATAAAAAATTCTAGAAAAAATATAAATAAATAAATAATTTCTAAATGGAAGGAAAAGAGCTTCTCTAGAAAGCTTACAAACCAGATGAGACTTCCTTCGACTACTTCAGCTGAATGTATTCTGATATATCACTCAAGATTTAGAGGTAGAACATGAGGAATCAAGTCCTGACCCTTTTTAACTTATGCTTTTCTACATTTTCAAAGAATTCCAAAAGTTACTTGAGCATAATTTCTATCAATAAGCATCATTTTGGCTATAATTCAGACTACAATCAGACATGAATCTAAAACCGACCAACCAAAATACATTATGGTGAACAGTTCCTCAAATATTTTACATTGCTTGCCCATTTACAGCTAGGCTGCAGATGAACACATTGGTAAAACCACCTGTGATGAGCTTTCAGTAATGATTTTAATAAGATTGGAAGCACAACTACTTTCACTTCAAAATTTTTAAGAATGGTGCTATGATATTGCAATGAGGGATTCATAGAAATCTTACAAAAAAAAAGATAAATGGCACTGCGAGAATACCAGAAAACTGGGGAGATGGGGGAGAAATTAATTGAACCTGCACTTTTGATAAATATTTATTTTTTTGCAGAAGAAAAATGCACACTTGTTTGAGCTGTCATTATGCTAACCTATATCCTATTTTTCATATTATTAGTAATACATAATGTGGTAGTTTATATTCAAAAATAAAACCAGAATGTATATACCTCACGTATTTATCCAGAAATACACTAAGGTTACTATGGTTACGAAAAATCCATTACCTTTGAATACAGAATGAAAAAGTTTGACTTAAAGTGTGCACTATTTATTATAGCGATCATCAACAGCCTTCAGGAGGTTCTCTAACTGGATTCATTTTTCAGTGTCAAAACTGACCCACCACACCAGTAGCTTATGGCCTGTGCAAAGCAAAGAAATTTGAACTATATGAATTTTTAAATATGTTTTATACTAACTCAAGATGCAGAAATGGTTTTGAATTTTAAGGCCTTACATTACAAAGAAAGTAAGGTCTTGGTACCCTTTCTCCCCTGAGTTGTCCAATATTAAATGCTTTATTTTTACTTGTACCTATTAACATATACAAATTCTGATGGGTCCAGAATAGTGCTTATGCTGTAGTATGCTACTTCTAGCTCCATATCTTGAGGTTTTTATTAATTTTGTTTGTTGTTTGGATAATGTCTGAACAAATAATTTGGATACTTCATTAAACTACACCAATTACATTAAAATAGGAAGACAGATTACCACGCTTCACTGTACTGCCAAACAACAGACATTTAGCTTCTATGCAATAGTTTAAGACTACTGATATAACCTGGCTACTGGCACACAGCATAACTAATATCAGAAGAAAACAGATAATTAGTTTATACATTCAATAAATTAATTAAACATGGACTATTCAGGTAAGCAATGCAGTGTCTCTCTAATTAAGAGTTCTAAGAAAGACAGGAAGAAAAACTATTAAACCTGTACATAATATCTTGTCTTCAACAGCTTGCAGTTTACTTGCTTAGAGAGCTAGATGGTATGAGATCAAAATGTTATAAAATCATTAAAAATATGACTCGGATCCTGTGAAAGAGGGCAATACAGCACAAGGTTTAGCTATACCATCCATGGTGGTGTTAATTTCTGTGAGTCCCAACAAAGAGTTCTATGAAAGATTCTTTAAAAAAATAAAACCATCAGGGTTTAAAGTGCATCCAGTCAATTTTAGAATTATATTTCTTTTCCTCTGAAATAAGAAGAGGTTAATCATACAATTATTCATAGCAACTATGAGATACATGTTATACATGCAATCTAGCAGAGAACTCACCTTTTACAACATATTTAGTTCCATTTCCAGAGTAAACTGGTATTCCATTCATATATAAAGTATACTCTGTAATAATACCATTTGGTGTTTTGGGTGGATTCCAACTCATCAGCAGGAATGTGGGAAAGGATATTGCTGTAGGTGATTGCACATCTTCAGGGGCTGGTGAAAAAAACGTATAATGTTATATTATATTGTCTTTCCACGGATAATAAAGAATTTAGGTGAGAAGCTACTACCAGAATGGCTTTTGGTAAAGCTGAAATTTCAGAAGAGATTTTATGTCTGCAACATACCAGCATTTTGAGAAGCCTTCTATTTTATGTAAGCCAAACAGAAACTTCTATGAAAGATGATGATATACTCCTTGGGTTTAGGAGAATAATAATGCTTCTATAATTTTATCTTTCCAGCTTGATAACACTGAGCAAGGTGAGGGGTACAAGATTTTAGTGCAGTCCTTTTTTTAATACAAATTATTTTCTCTTCCTTCATGCTTTTTATTCCTAATTACAAAGGGATCATTCCAATCACAGATGCAGGCAATGTGTTCTTAGGCACTACCCCTTATTTCAAACTTTTCATAATTCAATACACTTAGTAATGTTTGTTTAATGTAGATTTTATACATATAATATACTGGAAGTTGGCAATGCATAATAATTTAAAAGTCGAGTTCTTTCACTGTTCCAATGAGTTATATTAGAAGCACAAGGAATCCCACTGAATATCGCAAGGAGAGCAGAGCTTGGGCCTTAGTCTGGGAGAAATATCTTGTAATTTACAAGCTCTGTGCTAGCAATTTAAAACAATAACTAGCAGTGGCTGGCAATGTGAAAACAATATAAAGTAATGAATGTTTCAACAGGGAAACAGGGATAGCTGGAGGGTGTGATATGGTGTCTGTCTTCTGTATCGCCAATTTATTGTTACTAAAAGCATGCAACAAGAGCATCCAAAAATAGAAATTCCACACATTGACTTTTTGTTCAATTCTTCTGAGAGATAAAACACATGTTCCCCATGGCTTTATTTGATCTTTGGGGGGGGGGGGGGAGGGGCGGGGGAAAGAAAAAGAAAAAATCTACTCTTGCCTAAACCTTTCCAATAGGACACGTAAAGGATTCCTGCTTTACTCACTAAGCAGATAAAATAAGACATAAACAATTTATTTTTAATTACATGTCACAGCAGAAAGAAATATGTAAATACTGTATTTCATGTTTACATCACAGGGTCCAATAACTATTTGGTTGTCAGAGGCTGCACCTTTTCATGGAGAATGCCACCAGACAGTCTCAGTTTATTTTGAACATCCAAGAGGGAATAATTGGACTCTGATTTGATTGGTGCTGCTGGCAGTTGTTAACATGGTCACAACAAAACTCTGTTCTAGCAATGTTAGACTGCAATCTTCAGTACTGCCCTCGTCAAGACAATACCTTGCATGGCTACCTGCTTTGGCAGCAATTCAACACGCCAGCATTCTTTTAATTATTATGGCTATAATTCATATGACTTCATGCCAAAATTTTATTTGCTTTACTGGTACTGTATTATTACCTAGTTTACATGAGAAGATAAAACAAAGAACTGTGGGAGGGAGGGAATTTTGAAAACTACTCTGCATCATGGAAGATTAACTACTGTCTAATAAATACATGTCAAAGTCTTCATTATTCCACTGGTGTAGATTTGGAGTAACTGATTATTTTAACTGGATTAACACGGCTTTGGGATAGAAATAGGAGATACGGACTTCATGTTTAATTGAGAATGAAGTTAGATATGTCATTGATATTTTCGGAGCATCTGTAATTGATGTGTATTACTTATCAGCCTAGTCTCTAAAGTCAGAATTGAATGTATTTTTTCTTTCTTCCTGGCTTGTTCTTAATGTAAGCATAGGAAGCATTAATTTATACTCATAACCTTTTAGTTTGAGCACAACAACCTGTGAAAGTGTTTAGAAAAAAGAACGGGAAAAGCTGAACAGCAATTAATAAATAACTCAATCGGCATTTGGTGGTTTCATCACACTGAAATAATTGTTGCCTATTGATGGTGTTTAGTGGTTAAAAGAAACCATGGAAATCAACCATTTGATTCTCAATTTCATACTGTGCCATACAATCAATTCTTTTTAGTCAGACTGTCTCTAGATTTACTTCTGAGCCATAGTAAAATGAGGAAGCTTTCATTAATCTTTCAGATGCTTCATATTAATGACAAGGCTCTTGCATGAACAATGTAACAGCAATTAAAAAGCCCATTAATCTGCATTACAGCTATTAAAGATGCATGTCATTAAAGGGTATGGAGTTTGATTCATTTTCGCACCCCCCCAAAAAATGGAGCAATTACGGTCTGGCAATGCACTTTGTCATCAAATTAGGTTGGGGTTTTCCAGCAAATGGCTTTGCAGCGTTTAGCTCTTCTCCTGTTTTATTATTCATGACTGAAATGTGGAAGTCAAGACCTTTGAAATTACTTTACCTTCTTGTGGAGTGGAGATGTTCAATGCATGCAAGCTCTCAGTACAGCCAGCCAAAGTGCAAGCAGTTAGGGTTACAGCATAGTTTGTGAAGGGATCCAAGCCTGTCAATACGCCTGCAACACAAGAAAGCAAGGTGTTGTGCATGTACAGTGTACAGACTGATTATAGCATACACAGACAGAAGTAACATAAAGTCTTCTGTTACAGGCTTCCACTGTCACAGGTGGAAAAGGAAAATTATTTCAAGGTTTCATTCCTATCATCCATGACTTAAATTTTGCAAAATAAATTAAGAGTATATGGTATTTTATTCCATTTTAAATATTAAGATGCAGTTAAGTTTCTTTAATTATGCTAACTGTAACAGATACTGCTTCAAAACTGAGGTGTATATTTTAATGTAACAATGATAATAAAGTAGTTCTTTTCTTAGTCCCTGTCTCACAAAGTTTTTTCAGTTATTCATTTTGTTTTTCCAAGGAATTTTCAATGTCTCCCAGAACAAATTTTTTTCAATATTTCCTCTCCAACATTGCCCCTATTCATCCATAAATTGAAATCTTTTTTGTATGAAACATTCCACTTATCTTCCATTACTTCAGGCCATACATTTGCTATACTACTACAGTAACAATTCAGATGACACCGTTTACAAGAAAAAAAGATCTGTAACCTTCTGCTATTTTAGGTCCTGCTTATATTAGTGAAGAAAAGTTACTAGATTCCCACATATCAATCAGCTCCTTGTCATAGCAAATACAATAAACCACTGCTTACCACTTCAGGAACTTAAACAATATTTTGAACATCAATATACCGAAGAATTACGAGGGGAAAAAATTGGTTTACCATCATTTTCAGAAACACCAGCAGCTCTCATTTCAAACAGGTCCAACAATAGGTCCAACAATAAAGTAATAAGAAATATAAATGCAGTAGTAATTAAAAGAAGGCCAATTCAAGTTTTATCTCAAACCATGTTCTCACCTCAACTCTCACAGCTCTCTAGTAAAATCAATGTGGTTTTTCATTAAAAAAAATAAAATTTCAGCAAAATGTGTTTTTTCAAAACTGTCCAACACTGCATTTTGAAAGCAGCTTAAAAAAACCCAGTACCTCAAAGAACTCCCAGCATTACATGTACATGAACAAGCAGACAAAATTAGACCTTATTACTACTTGTCATTGTGTTACTACACAGAATGCAACATAACTTTGCATTTCATTAAAAAAAATCTTTTTTCCCCACATAAGCCCTTTAAAATCATAAAAAGGGCCTGGAGAATTTGATGTTGGAAGTTAACAGTTCAGAATAAATACACTATTTTCTGAGTAGAACAATCAAAGTCTGTAAAGGTTTATATTGTGTTTACTAACAGGTGTGTTCACATGGAAAATACGAGACTAGCTTTCACTGAATTAGTAACGTTTGTGCTTTTTGTTGCAATCAATCAAAAAACTTCAAAGGTTGGCATTGTAATTATTTTTCTATTTGAATTTTCTGAGGTGCAGTTCCACTTGTACACATGAAGAAATATTCAGAAGTAATCACTTATACTTCAGAGCAATGTTGAACTAAAACTAGCTGATCAGCATCTGCTTGCTCTGGTTATAGCTTTGATTTTGCAAATCCCCAGTTAACAGCAGAAAGCTGTACTGACATCTTACTATCCGAAGTAAATGTGACAGGAAAGGAAAAGAACACTGTGTCAGCCACCACCTAAGTAAATGTCCCTGTAGTCTTCCTGTGATGGAAGGCAGATATTTTTAAGAGCCACCAAAAAGCCGAAAACAGGAAATAACGATGTTTTCATAGAATGGTTTGTGGTGGAAGGGACCTTAAAGATCATCTAGTTCCAACCCCCCTCCATAGGCAGGGACACTTTCCACTAGGTTTCTCAGAGCCCCATCCAACCTGGCCTTGAACACTTCCACGGATGGAGCATCCACAAGTTCTCTGGGCAACCTGTTCCACTGCCTCACCAAACCCACAGTAAAGAACTTCTTCCCAATAGTGTCATGGTTTGGACCTTGTTTTCCCCCAGAGGCTAAGAGAAGTGGTAGACCCCAAGGGGTGGAAACCCCTAGAAGTTTTGAAGTTTTGCCCAATGGGCGCTCCTGCAGAAATGTAAACATATCACAAACTCACCGGAAGAGAAGAGTTGTAGTTTTTGGTTGTGGTAGAAGTGGTGGCCATGTTGTGAGCCACGAGGTAGGGGCTCTGTGCCCCTTGGGGCCTCTGACCCCCTCCCAGCCCCGGCTGGGGGGCTGCAGGGACCTGGAACAGCATAAAGCTGGGCTAGGTGCCTGTAGTTATGCCGGGAGAATGTTTTCTCCATGGGCACACAGCAGCAGCTGGGACTGATCAGAGAAACGGTGGCAGAGAGCCAGAGATAAGAACCTGAACTGAAGTAGCAGCAGAAGCAACATGCAGCACCGCAGAGAAGACTCCTGGAAGACAGAGCCAGGAGAAAGAGAGCCAGCAGCTGAGAGACAGAGTTTGGGGTAAGACTGATACCAGATTCCCCAAAACTCCCTTGGAGACCCTCTTGGAGAAGAGGGACATGGACTCCTATTTTAGAGGAGCCTTGGAGTACAGCAGCACCGGAGAGAGAGAGGAGCTGAGAAGCTCAAGAGACGTCCCGGAGCCGGACCGAGACGGCCAGATGGAATGCAGGGGGAGTTGACCTTGGTTCTTCCCCCCCTTGCACTGCTGCCACGGTGGCAGCCTGAGAGGCAGAGCACAGAGGCCCTGCAAGTAAGGAGCTGAGTCTCCTGCAAGAGATACCAGACCTTCATGAAGACCCCCCTGTGTCTTCGTGATATGACGTGGTGATACGACCTTGTCTGGGGTTACGAAGCCCACGGAAGACCCCTCGGTTGAGGCGATGGGGCCGGGGGAGTTTGATACCTCCCTCGTTGAGTGCTGGCAGAAAGCCAGCTATCAGCTGCTGCATGTGGAGAAGACAGACAGACTGCTGTCTCAGAAGATGCTGCTGCTTAAAGACTGGAAGGGATCTGTCCTTCTTTCCCTCCTGGACTTTTATTTGGAGGGGAGAAGAGATCTGGTCCATTGTAAATACTATATGTCATGGTAGAGATAGTTTGTGATCATGTGTATAATGTGATATGGTATTTATTTGTACAGTCATTGTAATATATTCCCTTTCCCCCACTTTGAGTCTGGTGTGTTTTGTCTGGAAGAGCCCATCTCACATTAGGTTGAGATGTGGGAGGGGGGATGGAGTTAGGGAATTGGATTTTGGGACTATCTCAAACCATGACAAATAGCTAATCTAAACCTGCCCTCTTTTAGTTTAAAGCTATTACCCCTTGTCTTTTCACTACACACCTTTGTAAGAAATCCCTTTCCAGCTTTCCTGTATGCCCCCTTTAGGCATTACTATCCCTGTAAAATATTGGAAGTACTGGAATCTACACTAAATTCTTCATCATGGAAATTCCATTAGTTGAAAAAATATCTTTTTTTACATAAGACTTATTTCCAGATCATAGAGGGTTAAACACAGGAAACTATAAAAGGCACAATTGGAATTACCTGCTGCAAATAAACAGAAGCAGAAACCAAATACTCTGTGACATTTGCAAGTTCTCAGTCAAGAGGAGCATAGTACAGTGTATATGCCACCTCTCTACTCACTCTGCTGTGCTTTAGGAAGCGATTTAGTTTTATTTGTACTTTTAGCACTTGTAGCATTCTTTTCTTATAAAGCAGTGAATTAATGCTCCTTGCATTTTCTGATAGAAGACATTCGGTAGGGTCACCAATGGCTTCAGGCACTGAGAGCTGCAGTAGGACATATCCAGAAAGATGCCCGTATCTGTAGAAGGTTGGGATTGGGCTGTTTTGTTTACTTTTGACAAAATAGAAAAGTTTTATATAAAGCATCTGCAGCAGAACAGAGTTCACATTGCATAGGCAAGTTTGCGAAAGGCAGCAAGAATTTGCAAAAAGAAAAAAAAATAAAACCCACAAAACCCCCAAACAAGTAAAGAAGCCCTTTTGCAAAAGGATTTTTATGTTTAAAATTCATTCAGCAGAGCCAGCAAATTAAAAAATCATTTGTTTGTTTCCTAATCAATGTTTTTCCTTCACATGTACTCTTGCCCTATTTTCTTTCAACAAAGAAACAGATGTGCTGCATAGGTAGGCAATAGAAAGTGCACAGATTTTATTTACATACTTCAGCAAACTACTTTTTTCTCAGCTGCCATCCTATCTGTTTGGCCAGCATCCACTGTAATCTGTTCTCCTTCATTATGTTAATCTGTGGGCGGAAAGATTTCTGTCATCTTCAAATCGCTTGTACAGCAATGGTAAACACCTTGGCCTGTCTGTAATTGGACAGGTGTCTGCATTGGTGTCACCCGGCTTTTAATTCAATTAAAGAACTGGCTGCTCTGCTCTCATTACCCACTCATTTCCTCTGCACTTTCAGTCAGTCAGTGAAATTTACACTCAGCGCCTGACTACGTTAAAATACGAAGTCAGCAGTCCCACAGCAAAGATCATCACTGATACACGTGAATTAATTTATAGCACAGCAAAATAAATTTTGCAGTAAAAAAACAGCCTATGATCCAATGAAGTCAGCTGACAGCTTTAAAAAACTTACCCCAACTTCTCAATTATCACACTCCCTGACTGGCATCTCTTGTCTATATCCAATAATTGTTGATCTGATAAGAATCCATCGGGCTTTCCAAGATGGGATGCTAACAAAGCAAAATTTGGCCACAATTGCATGTATTCTATTAAAGTTAACAGGAGAGAGGCAGATAAATTGTCACTTTGGTCAGGAGATAGAATTAGAGACATCATCAATATTTAAGATGAGGGTCAACCTCCCACATTTGGGATATGAGTCCCATTCATTCAGTCTGCCACCACAGAGCAGCCGAATCCACCTAGTCTCAAAATTTACATCATAGGCTACGTTCAAAGCCTTAAAATCCACATGGGAAAGTGGAGACACTAAATCATTCTAACACACCATCCTATCTGCCCAAAGAACCTTTGGAAATAAATTAAAGTTCTAACACAGACATTTTGACACAGTGACCCCATGAAACTGAATAATGTCATTTGTTAAATATGAATGTAAAGTTAACAGTCTAAAAGAGTGATCTGGAATCACATCTAGAACATTAAGCCCACTTTATATGCAAAACTAGTATTTAATTCTCTATACTTTTATTTAAATGGTCTTTAATTATTTGCAATATTGAAAGTTGAGGTTTAGAGTTGTGTCAGAGAGAAAACGCTACGTTCATTCTAGCAGATAAGGGATAAGAACATTGCTATGGACAGTAGAAAAGGGGTCAACAATGAATTTATGGCAAAATGGGTGCATGGACTAGTCAGGGTGAGTTGCATCTTTATATCCACTCCATTCATCATTCTAATGCATACAGCATATAAGAAGATTAAATATCCAGCTTCTTTCCTTCACCTCTCCATAAAATAGACATTTCTTTTGTTCAGAACCTCTAAAAGGGAAGTCTCATACATTTAGGCAACACAGCATCCTGGCAGATTTTGAGTGGAAAAGTAGCGCTTCTCATCAACGAAAAAATAAACTGTTCACCACTACACTATGAGGGCTAATATTCTGTTCAGAAAAACTGAAAAATAGAATCAAAGGCAATTACAGTATTATAGCAATTTCTTCATCTAGTTTTATGAAAGTAGCTGCTTCACTGTTCCAATCTGTCACCCTACTGTTTCATGAAGTTGCTTCAAAACTCCACCAGGTCTTCAGAGATGAAAAGACACACTTGCTTATTGCAACTTATAGAGCTTTTACTCTGCATAATGGATTGGTTATAAAAAAATATAAATTGAGGTGAGGTTTTTAAAATATATTTCCTGATGAAGCCTTCCCATAAAAACAAAACCACTCACCTACATACACAACTCACACAAAAATAAGCTATTTAATCTTACAGATGTAACACAAATACTAAAGTTCACTTCCTCACTTCCATGTTAGCTCAGCTAACATGGCTGAAGAGGACTATTTTGCAAGGCTAGTTCTATTTTTTTTTAGAGGTAAATTTAGCTAATTTTAATCATAACCAGGCATTACTTTCATACGCAGCCTGAAAACTCAGCTTTGTTACTGAATATTAAGATTCCAAACAAAGCTTATCACACATTTCTTTCACAAGTTGAGTGCATTTTGTTGCCAAAAGGACTTTTCTTTGCCACATTTTTTCATTGTTGACTCCCTAACACTCTATTTCATAAGGAACTATTTTGAAATACACCTATTACAATTGAAACAACACTTGACCTTTAGATTCACCTTAGTTTTTGTTTAAGCTTTAGAAACAAAAATTACCAAATCTCCCCTCCCCATACCTCGAGACTATTTAGCTAACTTGAATGCCTGAGGTCATACAGCATCTGTCCAACAAAGTCACTTGTGTGTCGAGATGCATCATTGCCACAGTACACTTAATCACAGTCCACTGATCAGAAAAGGAAGTCCTCAACTGACTTTGTTTTTGACAGATTGTAGCAAAAACTGTTTAAGTATATGTGTCTTCTACATACGCATTTCTGAACTGAAAGCCTGTGCACATCAATCTGTCGCATACATCTGCATTTTTAAAGCATCTTCTAACTAAGCATAGTATGAGTCATAAAACGTTGAAGGACTATTGAACATGAGGACACCTATTCCAACTCTTTGGCTTATAAGAACAAAAAAAAAAGTTTACCTTAGTTGTTGGATTTAGGTGGCTTGAAAGACCCTTCTTTTCCCCAACAGAAATATTTCATAACAAACCATGTACAAGCTCCACTGGCTTTGAGGATGCAATTCAGGTTGCAGTGGTTGAAAGAAACCTGTTACATTCCCGATAACACAGGGCAACTCTCTAGCTGCTTCAATTTGCAAAAAAACCTTGGCTCAACAGAGTATTGATTCTGTAATATCTACCACTATGTTACCCTTGATCATTTCAAACAACTGGCAGTGCTCATTTTCTGTAGTATGATTAATTTTAAAAGTTTGCAAAGAAAGAAAGAAATACTGTCCACCTTTTTGCAAACTTTTTTGAGTATGTCTATAAAACCATATTAATTATCCCTTCTGTCCTGACAAACATTAAAACATTGACTTCTTTTTATTAATAAAAGTACTGGTATGTAGCTAAGAGTTGATGTGATTTTGATAAAATGTTCAGGTTTATTTAATCAGACAATTTACATTTTGTATGAATAAATTTATAAAACAGCATTGGACTGTAAACAAGATTCATTTAGGTCTAAACTCAATCAAGTTTGAATCTTAATATTGTAGAATACTAATATAATTTATGTTTTAAAATTCATATATTGAAAAATATGCCACTAGTCTGCTAAAGCCAGCTAAATGAAAGGAGATAGGAACCTACATTCTGCCACTCTGATTTAGAGTGATTAGGAGCTCAAGCACCACCTGACAACTCACAGAAACCTAATGGGCAAAGACAGGTCTATTGGCTACCCGATGTTGCATTAGCTGCCGCAGTCAAACAGGGATCTGAGCAGGGGCTGGGCTGCAGCTTCTGGTATGCTCCTTCACCTCCTCCCACCAAGACATATGTGCCTATAGATGGGTGAGAGAGACAGAGAGACCAAATCTCCTTACGACACCCACAGGGACAAAACAGGCCAACAATGAGCATCACAGTCCTCATCATTAAATGGATCTCAATGCATGACACCCCTTTGTGTGGGCACAATGTGTACAGCCCTTCAGATCTCACATGCTGTGGTATAGCATTGTAAAGCACATACTGTCATTCTAATGGGAAATATTTAGACATCTTCTGTCATCTATCTGTGTTTCTGACCAAAGGTTACTTCAACAAAATGATGACAATGAGAAATAATCCACCTCAAAATACCAGCCATTCTTGTATTTAACTTGGCTCAAGCTGCCAAGCACCTAATGAAGCAGCTTTCAAAAACCATATTTTCATTACAAAGTTCTAGCTTTTATTACTTTAAACATTAGTTGTAAGTAAATATAAACTAAATACACCAAACCTGTTTAGTGCATTATGCCTATTTGTATCTATATAAAAAATTTTAGAACATTAGAAATTTGTCTCAGTTTGGAGCAGGGATTTGGGAGTCCTCCTAGTGCTCTGACCCTACATACATTTACATTAGTTGGTTTGCAATCCTTTCCTATAAATTTATAAATTCCTATAAATTTACAAAAATCTCATTAACTGTAGCATAGGAATGTTTTCAGTGTAAAATATTTGTGCAAACCAAGAGTTTTCAAGTAATTTCAAGAGCGTGAAAGTTATTCCAGCAATTCACTAACAGTTTCAGGTGGCACACTCCCCATTGCTTACAGGCCCCATATAGACCAAAAAAGCCCAAAGGAAACAACATTTCCTAAGAGCCACCTCAGACAGTGACCCCCGAACGCCATCAGAGGCAGTGCTCGGGGCGCAGAGGTTGGTTGCAAAGCCACAGGCTGCTTCGGCAGTGCCGGCTGAGGCCTGGCAGAGGTTTCCCTGAGAGGGAGAATCTCTCAGCCAGCAGCATTTCCCAGAGCATGGGCATTTGCCAGCCTGGCAGCAAGCTTCCCCCAGCCCTATGGCCCCGCTGTCCAGCCCCAGCCGATCTGTCACTGGCAGGTGGTCCTGTCTCCTCTTCTGAGAGATTCTCTAGCCAGAGCACTTTCAAAACCAAGGGGCAGCCCAGACACTTTGATTAACCATATTAAATCATTAAATTAACTTTTCCTGAGATATTCATCTGTTAAGCATAAAAGACTAAAAGTTGAAAAGTAATTACAAACACGTGCCACGGGAAGGAGGGAACGGCTGCCATGGGCTTTCAGAGGGGAACCTGTTGACAACAATTTTCTCATTACTACGTGTGCAGTCACAACATCAGCCCTCAACTATCGCAGCAATGACACAGGCAGGATGAACAGCAAAACCATACACACTTGAAAGAGATATCTATAAGAGAAACACTAATTGTTTGTGAATTCTTTTGCAGCATATTTTATTTCAATATTATTTGCAGGTATCATTAGCATCCTTCACTACCCATATTTGGGAGCCTGTCATTTACAGGTTTGTCAATCTCCTGAATTCCTAAATGACAGAAATCGGAATTATGGTGGATAAAAAAACCCACCATAGTCCTCCTAGTGCTTGTGCTTGACAAAAGAAGCATCAGAGGATTGTGATCAGTAACACAAAACCTGTTTAGAGGCAAGACAGCTGGGGTGTATCCCAGGGGTTGATACTGGGGCAAATACTGTTCGACATCTTCATTAATGACCTTGATGATGGGGAAAGTGTGACCCTCAGCAAGTTTGTGGGTGATACAAAAGGGTCATTAAGATGAAAAATGGACTGGAGCATGTCTTTTATGAGGACAGGCTGAGAGAGTTGGGACTGAGCTCAGGAAAGAGAAGGCTTGGGGTGATCTATCAATATTTATAAATACCAGATGGGAGGGAACAAAGAAGCAGCCAGACTGTTCTAAGTAATGCCCAGTGATATGACAAGAGTCAATGGGCACAAATTGAAACACATGAATCATAGTATCATAGAATATCCTGAGTTGGAAGGGACACACAAGGATCATGGGTCGTGACGATCTCAGAGGTCTTTTCCAACCTAAATGATTCTTTGATCAAGTCCAACTCCTGGCTCTGTAGAGCACAACCCCAAGAATCACACCATCTGTCTGAGAGCTCAAACTCTTCTTGAACTCTGGCAGGCTTGGTGCTGTGACCACTTTCCCAGGAGAGAAAAGGAAATTCCAACTGAACACAAGAAACCACACTTTTTTACTGTGAGGGTGGACAAACACTGGAACTGGCTTCCCACAGTGGAATATCTCCATATGTGGAGATATTCAAAACTCAGCTGGACATGGTCCTGAGAAACCTGCTCCAGCTAACCTTGCCTGAGCTAGGGGAGTTGACTAGATAATCCTTCCAACCCCAATGATCCTTTGATATTCTGGATTCCAAAGGAAAGTAGAAGCAAAAGCTTCTCACAAACCACACTGAAACAATGTATGTTCTAAAGCCTCTTTCATTTGTTTAAATACTGACACTAATTTATATTCCAAATTTTCATGTCAGCATGTGGAATGCACTGGAATGCACAGGAAAGCAACCCAGCCTCTAGGAAGAAACTTCTTTGATGTGATGACCCTGTACTTCCTCTATTACTCTGTGAGTGTGACGAGCTGTATCCAAAGTGTATCAATGTTATTACATACGTCTTTGAAGGCAAGATAGGCTTGCACAGTGCTCCTTGAATCCCAAAAATTTACACTCTAACTTTACACTCTCAGCCTAGAATACAGATACTGAACACCATGTGGAAATATATTAAATAATATATCCAATACACTCCTAGTTCAACAGTCAGAACCTCATTTTAAGCATTTAAATCTGATGAATACTCTTTTCTTGGACGAAAGTGAAAAAATAGTTTGACATTTTGAAGATTACAAGGGTCAGATTTGGAAGGATTTTGGTTTCTGATGAGTCAGAAATAGGCATTTGAGACTGTGGTATTACAGTCATTTAAAGACCTGTTTTAATATTTTGCTCAGCTTTTCTTCTTGACAACGGTACAACAGGTTCTTCTGAATTTGACACACACAGGACAGTCTTCTCAGAAATGGGTAATGCTCTTAACTTTTTGTCACTGTGCAACAGTTATGACTCAGGACCCTACTGAAATGGTTCAAAAGAATTTACAATTTAAGTATAAACCAAAATACAAGAGATGGGCATAAAAAGCTTCAAGGGAAAAAAAAAGACAAAGAGGGTTGTCAGTGCCCGCAGATACATTTGCAAGCAGCAGATTAAGTGGTGCCTAGATTTGACAGGGAATGAAAATTTGAAGGAGGGTGTGAAAAAATGTCAGAGTTTCTTCATCAGTGATCCCACTGAGAGGTGTGGTGCTTTCTTCTCTGCTGTTGCATTAACAAGCCTGGCTGTTTGAGTTACTATGGCATTTCCTCATGGAACAGAACAAAAGAATTTCTGAAGAAATTTACCTGAAATTAGGGAGACAACAAGCAACATTTTCCTTCTCAGCAAATTCAAAGTAAGCAAAGATAGCATCTTCTGTGGGGTTCTGTGTTTATGATAACTTTTGATTAACTAGGAAAGATAATTCAACAGGGAAAGATACCTTTTCCTGGGAGCCTCACATTCATGGATAACCAGTTCTCAATGTCCACACACTTGCCCACTTGTGTAGGCTTCACTGAAATCAATGAACTGAGGTAAAATAGCTTCAAGAGCAGTGATTTAATTTCCACTTGTCTCAGCTCTGACCTCACCATGAGGACATCAATTATATATTTCATACAATGCCAAAATTGGAAAATACGTAACTAAACTGTTTAAGGAAGCAGTCTTTAAACACACAAAACTGAATTGGAAAACTTACTGCCACAGCAAGTTACAGAAGCTAGAAGTATAAATGTATAAAAAAATAAAGACAATTTTACCATAGTACATTAAGCATGATGGTCCAGATGCAGCTTTCAGCCAAACAGCTGAATTTGTATTAACAGGAACACTCACTCTTACCTGTCCAGGCTGGTATAGGCTTTTTCATAACCCTGACGCATAATCATGGCACAGCACCAACAAATTTAAACAACATTTTTGTTCTGACCATCAGTTGTGAATAAACTATCTAATACATATGTTTCTACTAGGGTCTTTAAATTCTGCTAATACAATTTGTATTGCCTAATAGCATAAATAAAGAATATTGAAATCAACAAGGTCATCAAAGAAATGGCAGTAAGGACAGAAAGCCCATGCAGTATGTAAGTTCATCACTCACAAACAGTCAAGATATTTCAAACTGAAGAAAATAAAATACATGCAAGTTTTCTCTTGAAAATGTATGCTTATGGCAGAGAAACAGCACAAACCATATATACTTATGTAAAAACTATTACCTGGGCTTCAGGAAAGCAGCAATAATATACTGCCTGAGTTAACAGTTTTTCCAAGACTACTGTACTGCCCAAAACCTGAGTCAAACCAAAGCAACAGCTTTGAGTATTACATTGTTACCACTTTTGTAATTGTTATGAATTAAATAATTGATGTTAGAGATTACAAAAACAAGTGTATTGGTCACAACTTGTTACAATGAAAGTAAGATTTTGTATTATTGCCCCGTTTAGTCACCATATAACATAATCCAGATTCTTTTCTGTAATGTACTTCCTTCCCTTGTAGCAGCAATCAAAGGCAGTTTGTTAATAGAGAGCAGAAAGCCAGATCCATGTTATCCTGACAGAAGAAATGTCCCAAAATGTTCTCTATGTAGAAGAAAGAGTCCACCATTTCTTCCTAAAAAAATCTGCCTCCTATGGGTAAAAAGACCTAGACTCCAGGAAACATCTCATGTAATGGTTCCTTATAGCTTCTGTCCACAACCCACAGCTCAACAGCAAACAAACCCCATAAACTCAAAGCCCTGAATTCCTTCATTCCATAATAACCTACCTCTACATCCCAGTGGTATCAACCACACCATCTGATTAATGCATATGTATGGTAGTTCCCACTGAAATCAGTTGGGTTTATATGATCAAAATTAGGCAAGTAGATCAAGTGCTTTCATACCTCAGGTCACATAGTATCCTATGGGACCCACATTCAGAGTTAATTTAGGTGAACTGGACGGAACAACAGTGAAGGAGGAAAAAAAATCACATATACTGCGCAAAAACAAGTAAATCAAAAAGCATTCCTCCCGCCCAGATCATAAATAGTTTGGGAATTGCTTTTTAGTATTTGTGTTGTATCTTAATTTCTATTGTTCTTTGAAATGAGTACATCACTATGAGGACGCTGACACAAATAATTATCCTTCCAAATGTTATCTATGCTGCGTATACACAAAAATAGACAAGTAATTTTTTACAGATCAACAAAAGAAGGTATAAGCATCCCGTGTTATTAGATATGCCTAAAAAATGGTACTTAACAGCATTTACCTGTGAGCATACCAGCGTCAGCAAGCTCAGCACTAGTGATGGGTACATTGGGACCATCCGCTTCATATGCTTTCAAAATGTACTTCTCAATTACACCTATGACCCCAGCTGGTTTGTCCCAGGTGACCTCAATGCTGTAACCATTTATACTGTGAACTCTTGAGGGACTTGGCACATTTTGTGGAACTGTAGAAGGATAAAATAGAAAATAGAGAAAATGGCAGTTCTAAGGAGACTATTGCCCCTATTCTTCACTTTTAATGGCTGCAGTAAATCAGACTCAACCATTAGCATAAATACAATTTATTAGAGTTGTAACTTTTCAGCATTGATTTAATATGACTGCACATCTTGAGCTATTCAGTTTAAGCTATATTTCAAAACCATCAAAACTCCATCTACATAACATTCCTTCTTGTCTTGTTGCAATTTTCCAAAAACATTTCATGTATCAAACATATTTAAGCATCACTCACAAAGAGAGGAGGTGGATTGCACGTAGCTAACAAGCTCAGGCATTAAAATAACACAACTGAATGAAGCAAGACAGTACTGCAACAGAGAAGAGTTTTGATATTTATCAGTTGGGTATCTAAGCCACAGAATGTCACAATTATGAGACATTTCTAAATATTTGCATTCTCATTCACAGAAGTCCTTCAAAAAATTGAAGGTCTTTGATTTATTTTCCTATTTCCACAATGCCATGCACTTGTCCTGGGGCAAAGCAGTGATTTTTAAGGCCTTTTTGCAAAATCCTTTGCTTCTGATCATAACATAATATAAAAAAAAAAAAAAGGAAAAAGGAAAATGAAAATGTTTTAAGGAACAGAAAACCAAGATCATATATGCATACAGTTGCTAATAAAAAGAAATCATCCCATTTTCTATAACCTTTAACTATTTCTTAGATATTACTATACCAGGTAAAGGTCTGGCCAGTAACAGCTTCATCACAGATGACTGCACAAGGGATGCAAAGGAAAGACCCAAGGAACACTATGGCAGGATGATGGATGATGAGTTTGCTGTAAACGCATGTGGACTCCCTAGCCCTGCTGATGATCATTCGCTTTTCTCTCCATTAAATAACCTATTTTTTGGTAATTTTATTGTTTAGTTTCATTAAATATGAATGCAGTCTTGTTTTTTATAAGAAGGGTATCAGCATGGAAAGTACAAAAATACCTGGAAGTTGTGATTCTTGTGTAAAGTAAGAATGTGATACTCTGAGAAAGTTTTTATTACTACAGTAATACATTGATTTTATTAGTTATGAAGGTAAGGTAAGGTACTGTACAGCAGATGGTCTTCTCATAAGGGATATAACAAAACCAACTCAAAAATAATTAAATAGTGCAATTATTCTCCAACCCCAGGGAACATAGACTGCTCAATACTGTGGTCAGCTTGCAAACATAAATTTGTGGCAAACCTTACAGTTGTCAGACAGTTTTTAATATGAAAATATGCATATATATTGTGCCTTCTGGGTGGCACACAAAATAATGAGAGTAAGTTGCATAAGAATGCATTATCAAGTCCAATATTTATGCAAGTATCACATAATGTTTTAAGATCATACACTGAATAACTTCCATCAAAAGAATTCTCTGCCTTGTTGGAATGCAATTAGGCTTCAATTTACAGAAGAGGGAAAGTTTGTTAAATAAAATACACAGAACTGTAAATCTTCAAAAACTTGCTCGATGAAGTTTGCAAAAACACTGAACAGAAGAGGAAAAGTTTTTTTAAAATTTTCTTCATAGGACATGAAAAATTTGATCTTTAATGCTCAGCAGATATGTTCCTACTTTGAAACCTTCTCCACAAGCCACATGCTGCTTTTGTAGTATATATTGCCACATTTTCACACACAATCTATGGACTACTTGTTAAAAGAATCCTCATTCAGCCGCACTGAGCATACTCATGTGCGGGTCATTTAAAAAAACAACTTTCACAACACCTTCTTGTCCCTAGCAACGACATGGTCTCTTATTTCCATGGCTTGTGCCTGCTATCCCAGTATCACCTTTCTCTACACCTGATTTTGTATCATTAGGTGATGCATAGGAAAATGCAGATTTACTTACTCCAACCTACTCATGTAACATGAGGTCAGATGTGCACATAAGAGCACAACTACATGGATGGCTGCTCTTACTCAGTTAATGCAGTTCAATAACATCCTTTCCTCTCACATAATGACATTATCCAATACATGTTTGGAAAATACCTTGAATTATGATAACAAAATACCTGCCTTAACACTTTAGCTGATGACTGTAGTTTGGTATCTGTTCAAAGCATTAAGCAGTTTTGCTCCTTCAGAAATACTGTGCAACGTGCACTACTCAAAATCACTGTGGTGGGATTGTCTCCACAAAATCACAGAATGGGTAAGGTTGGAAGAGACCACAGTGGGTCATGTGGTCCAACCTCCCTGCTCAAGCAGGGTCATCCTAGAACACATTGCACAGAATTGTGCCGAGACCATTCTTGAACACCTTCAACATGGCGTTAGATAGCCTATGAAAAATGAGAGTAAGTAAAACTTAAAATTATATTTACCTGATTCTCTTGTACGAACGTGGGTCCATACACTAGATACTGATCCTCCTTCATTTGAGGCAACCACCCTATAGAGGTATTCTTCAAAGGACATGGAGAAGTATAGAGGAGGTAAAAGATTAAAAATACTAAAAAAACACTGAACACAGCAATACATTGACAAAAAATGAACTGAAAATTATGTATTTTTTTTTAAAGAACCAGTGTGCTACCTGTAAATGGTTGTAGACCACGCTCATAAACACTGTGCTCTTTTCCTCGGTACACTAGGATGGAGTCATTTCCCCTGCAGTTAACAGCACTGTCAGTTGATAGGCATCCGTCCAGATTGACTCTGACAGCACTGCTGGACACAGATGCCAAGTTAACGACAGCACCTCGTGTAAATTTAACATCCTTCATGCAACCACCGAAACCTAGCAAACAGTAAGGGATTAGTACCACATAAAGAGCTTCAGTCATTAAGAAACACTTTTGTTCCTTTCAATTCTATATTTTCAGCATTAAAGACTATAATGTGAATAGGTTGACTTCCAACATGACATTCTGCCTACACTTTCACAATACTAAGCTGGTAAGATCCTGCCTTACAGGAACACCTTTCACTGTTAGCAATTCCATCCCAGAAGGAAATAGCTTTCTGTTTTCTCTCCTGCCACGTCTCACTTTAAAATTATTACAATAAAAGTGATTCTGACTTTTAAAATCAGCTTTCTGCTGCCTTCTAATATTTTGTTAATCCACATGCTTTCTCAAACTGAGAAAAATATTTAAATTAAAAATACAATTAACTTCAGGAGATCAGATGGAGTTATTTCAGTTTTTTGTGATGGGGATATAACTAGTATGCTGTTTACAAACATCCTCTAGAAACACAACCCTAAACTATTTATTTATGATAAAAAATTTAAGAAGCTACATTTTATATTTATTTCTATATATACATATATTTCTGTGTGTCCATGTGTGTAACATTCCTATCAACATTACAAATATGTTAAATTAGTCATTTGCAGTTAAAACATCACTATAAAATTCAGGATGCAGTTGTTAAAATCTCTATATTTACTAAAAATTAATAAATTGACACAAAATAGTTCTCAAATCTGAGTAGCGATTGGTGTTTAACATAAACCCGAAGTAAACAGTAGACAAACTGAAGACTTCAGTTCATTTAAGAATTAACTTTGTAAATTAAAAATCCACCTCTCACTGATCAGTGCTACTCTTTAGCTTTGTGAAAGCACTGTATTTATATATTATGTACTTTTATTGCCTTTATCACTGCAAGATGACAGATCAGAGTAGTATTTGTACTTAGCCACCTGAACTGAGAATCTAATGTCCTTACGTAGTTCATGCAAAAAGGGGTAGTGAAGGTGGAAACCCATTTTGAATCAGCCTCTAAAACACTTTCTCTTTCCACAATGCTAGGAATTTGGCCAAACTGCTCCTCAGCATGAATATATCCTAATTTAAGTTCAACTGCTACTCCACAGCGACCTGCTCAGTTTCTTAGCCTGCAGCAGAGGAAAGAATTAGTCCCAGTCTGCATGGACATTCTAATCATAAGAAAGAATAAACAGCTGTTTAATTTTCAGTGAGATGCACAATAAGCTGCAGAATAAGTAAAGACTGCACAAATTCTCACAAACATTCCTGCAAGGTACCTTCCTTCTGAACCTCTCAAGAGAGCATATGATGGGTCATGCAAATGCCCACAGACTCTAGTTGAAATTTCTTAAATTAAAGTTCTAACTGACATGGAGGTGAGGTGGGAGGAGAAGGATATTTATCCCTTATTTGCTGTGAGCAAAACAACATTCCTTTATTAAAAATTAACTACGAAGCAGCCATTGATTGAGAAAATCTTATCTAAATAATTATTAAATCAGAAGGTCTCCATACTCTATTATCTTACCATTACATCACTGTAGTCCTAAATAAAACACGCCTTAAGCTGGAATGTCTAATCTTGTTTACCTAAAACTGCATTTAGGAACACATAAGAATGTTTTTCTCTTTGGACACTCTAAATACAAATTCCCAGCCGCCATCTTATTTTGTGGTGTACTGAGGAGGCTTGGTGGAAAAGTAATGTTTATTGATGTGCCTCGGTATGCACTTCAGACATTCACTTTAGATGCTATGTTGCCCTAGATTCTTCGTTCACAGATCTCTTTGCTGCAGGAGTTGTGAATGCATCCACTCACAAGGCTATACCATCTGCTACAAGGCAACACTGACAGGGTATGACTGGCTAGCTCTTTCAGGCCATAAATATTATGCACACAGAACCTGAAGGAAGATTATATTATATGTTATACTTAGAGCTGGAAGAACAGTATATTCTTGAAATATCTGTGAATGCCAGTGCATGGATTTGATTCAAACTACTCTATAGCTGTGAAACCACCAGGCTTCCAAACAGCTCTGCAGAGCTTACTTGATGCACACATTCAGTGTGAGTTCATGCATTCAAAGCCACTTACTAGATTCCCCACTAATCACTTACTGACTGCTACTTATTTGTTCACGGTGTCTGAAAAATACACCATGACTGATGAATAATTTCACAACTAATGAAAAAACACACCCAGAGTCAGTTTAGTAGACACTTTTGGCTACATTTCCTACAGTAGATCTTTTGTGAAGGCCACTAGTATCAGGCTGTAATTAATGCTTCTCTCTTTTCCCTACAAATTTGACCTGTTCCCAAACAGAAGGGTCGCAGTGATGGCTAAAAATATGACTGTGTCTCCTCTTTCTGATAACAAGGAAAAGGTCACAGAAATTGTAGCCAAAATCCGAATTCAGGGGTTTATATTAATTTAATTTTTTGGGTTAGAATCAATATTGCCTAAAAATGGCCTAAAACCCTCTCAACTATTCTTCCATGTGGCAGCATCCAGCCTCATTACAGTGATTTAAGCTATGTTTACTGTTTTCCACTGGTTTTGTATTCCAGATCTGCAAGTGACATGAGTGGATCAAGTGAAACAAGTTTATCTGAACTGGCTCTCTGATGAAGATTTGAAATCATCT
This sequence comes from Pseudopipra pipra, assembly GCF_036250125.1. Lineage (NCBI taxonomy): Eukaryota > Metazoa > Chordata > Aves > Passeriformes > Pipridae > Pseudopipra > Pseudopipra pipra. The sequence goes on along the minus strand of NC_087551.1, from coordinate 21,253,383 downwards.
GGTTGGGCATCTCAGTTTACCATTTGCTACTCTCCAGTTCCCCTCCCAGTAGTTAGGTTGCTTCAGATATCACTGGGTTGGAAGAATTTTTTATAGCTTTGTAAAAGGATCAGGACTCAGTAAAGTTACATTGGTAGGGATGACTGGTAGTTAAGGTAACAATGGGTGGAAAGAAAAATTCCTGTTACATATTCATGAATTTACACTGTCAGCAGCAGAATGTCCACCTTGTGCATGACATCAGTTTTTGAAAACACATGTTCTTGGTGTCATCTTACCTTGTTCTAACCCCAGCTCTTTATAAAAATTCTGAATCTCAGGTGGGATTCCTCCTATGTAGACAGGTGAGTTTACTTTCAGCTGCTGAACACGGGGTTCAAATGCCTGCTCTCTCAGTTCATTCATACTTGTTAAAATCACAGAGCCTTCCTTGTTCACAGTGACTTCATTCCACTTTCCATCACAATAAGACAGTCCCAACCAGAGATCCACTTGTGTGAAGACAATGCCAGTTTTTAAAAAGATGTTTAATATTCCACTTTTCAGTTCAATCTATATATTTTCAAAGAGAAAAGATATTTTGAAAGAGACATCAGATACACAACGACAGAAATTCATTTTGAAAAACATAATCAAAGGAGTTATGCACAAGATCAATGAATAAGAAATTTTTATCTTCAGGATAATACTGTTTACACAAAGCATGTTAAATACAGTGAGTGAATCAGTTAATTCAGAAGGGAGGAAAATATATCTTGAATTTTTGACAACAGACTTTGGTATTAACGCAACTAAAAAGAAAGGACAATGAATCAGGACTGTTTTGCTTTTTTGAGAATGAGAAAACAGTATTTTATCTATCGATTCATTTTTTAGAAGAATGTAACAAGATAATAAGGAAATGAAATGTCAGACCTGATTAAGGTCTTTTTAATTGGCTGGTGAACTCAATTTCAAATTTTTGCAATATACATTGATTCTTACATTCATACATTTCATCCTTATTCTTCTACATCTTGTAAGAAAATAATTGGTTTTGTATGTGCTTTTTGAGATTAATGTGCCAATTGCCTAATAGAAATACATTTTACTTAAATGTTTCACTGCAGAAGTCTCCAAATGCTTTACTGCAAGACTCTTTATCCTAACTGAATGGAATACAAGTGGGCTGAGACTGTAAATTGGCACATATAAAGCACTAGACACTTAGGGGATGAACTGGTGCTTGAAAATTATGAATATATCCACAAAAAGGCATTACTGTTTCTATGACAAAACCTTATTAAGTGAAATAAAAAGTACAGATTTAATATAAATTCTTATCACCATTATTGACAAACTGACATATTTAGTTTACTGATAATATTAGCATTGCAATGTTCATAATTAGATTGTATTTCCTTAACAGGGACTCCAACTGATGAAAGAACTCTGTACTTGCAGTGACACAGGCAATGCAGGTCCTATCCCACTGACTTCTTGCTCATAAAACAGAGGGATTTTGTTTATTTGTTTCTTTGGGACCGCAACTTTTCTTATTTCCATGAGTTTAGAGCCATTCATAGCTAAGGACTCTACAATACAGGTAAAGGACTGATCGTGGCATCAGTATTGATGAGTATAGCTTGAAAAATGTGTCCATTGGACAAGTCACTGCTTTTCTTCATTGATAAGAATTAATATGGAGCACACTGTGCTGGTGTGAAGAAAGCATTCCAGATGCATTAGTACAGTGGTATGCCAGCAAGTCTGCCAGACCTGGAAGCCAGAGAGAGGGCACAGTGTTTGACACAGGGTCACTACTCAGCACAACCCTTTTCCAATTTACTCATCTTGGCATAGTTTTAAAGCAGGCAGTGAATAATGCTTGTGCTTTTTTTTGTTGACCTGGACTGACATTTAGAATGCCCAAGTGAAGACAAAGATAGGGGACCACTGCTCAGTTTCAGTTGTTCTGCATGATGAAGATAAAAAAAAACAAAATTCTGCATAGATCTGAGCATAGGTACTGACCAAAGGTTTAGAAAAACAACAGACTAATTGTTTGCTTTAGATAAAATTCTGGGACCATTTTAAAAAAAATGCTTGATTTATAATGTCCTTGGAAACTATATTATTACTTTAAATCAAAAACACATGAAGATCATCGTACAGACATCTCAGTTGCCATCCCTAAACAGAACAAGAGTGTTATATCACAGCTCTAAACATAAGCAGTTTCCAGTATAATTCTTCAAAGCATGCTTGCTTTTCAGAATTTGAGATACAAAATTTCATTAACGCTTTTCTATATGTATACAATTCTTATTTTGATATACCTCAGCATTTAAGTTTGGAGTTAGGAAAACCAAAGCTTAGCCTGAAACTGGAAGATATGAGGAGCAAGAAGAGCTTCCATAGTCCCACTAGCAGGTTGTAGTATCCCTCCGAGACTGATACAGGGACCAACTCTGATTAAAAATTTTATTAATGACCTGGGCAATAGGATGGGGTATACTCTCATCAAGGTTGCAAGTGATAGCTAAGAGGGCTGTCACTGGTGTTCTAGGCATATAAAGCAGCTTTGAAGAAAATACTGAGTCAAGATGGATCACAAACTGAACACTGGCCAACAATGTACCCTCAAAATGATGAAGACCAACATGCACTGGGCTACATTAGAAATGAGGTAGGCACCAGTTCCAAGGAGTTGATTCTTCCCCTCTCTCTATCCTGTATAAGACCTGGACTACTGTATCCAGTTGTGGAATCTCTGGTATATAAAAGATACTGCGGAACACCAGAGTGAATCCAGTGGAGGGGCACCAAGTTGGTCAGTGGTTGGATCATACATAGAGTATGATCTGAAGCTGAAAGAACAGGGTTTGTTCAGTTTTAAGAGTAAAAGGGAAGAGAACTTTACTGTTCAACTTCCTTATGGGAAGATACAGAAAAGACAGACCCAGTCTCTTCTCAGAGGCTCATTACAAAAGGATGAGAGGCAAAAAACAAGTTGTAATGAGAGAAACAGTAAGAGATCAGGGCTGGTTTCTTTGTTGTTTGGGGTTTTTTTTCCTATAATGCGGATGGTCAAAGATTGGAACAGACTGCAGAATTTATAAAGCTGTGGACCATCCATCTGGAGAGAGATGCACAATACCCAAACAGAAAATGCATGGAGCAACCTATTCAAACATAAATTGGTCCTGCTTTTAGCAAAGACTGGGAATAAATTACTCTAAAGGTCCTTTCAACTTAAATGATTTTTTGGTTCTGTATTGTACTTCTCTGCAGGAGCAAGTAGTTGCCTCACTCGATCTGCTTATAAACATATGAGTTTGAAGATGAAAGGAATATGCAGATATAGCTCTGGGAAGCCAAACTCACATATGATAGGGGCTGCATCAGAGCCTGAATGACACTTCCTTAAACCTGCCACCCAAAATGGTCTCAACCAATGTAGAACTAGAAAAGTGATTATGGCTTTATCTCCCTTGAATTGGGAAGTCTTCCTGAGTCTCAGGAATACCAGCAGAGAAAAGCAATGGACTTCAAAAAACTTGTCAAGGACAGGCAGCCTGTAAGTCCTTTGAAAGTGAAAGTACATGTTACTCATGTTGATGTTCATTCCAGTTCAAAATCTAGCCCGGTTCAGACCTGCCAGCCAGAGAGCAGAGGCCCAAACAAAGACCCTCAATAGTCCCCTCAGAATCAGTCACTCTAACGATTTGCATTTTGATTTCTCAAAATGCTAATTTCACACCCCTTCTTATTTCCATCACAGTAATGCTTTCATCTTGCACTCTGGCTATGTTACTTCATGCAGCTATTCAAACGTGCAATTCTTTGGGAAAAGTTCTTTCAAGACTTTTTTCTTACTTTGCAGCTTTGCAGAAGTAAATCAGCAGCTACAATTTCTTGGGAGCCAGTGCCACTGTTGCACACTGGCAGTGCTTAGGTTTTTGCTGCAGTTGAAGTGGTCAGCATCAAAATCAGTAATGCAAACTTTATCGGCCATCATGGACTCTTTTAATCACATAAATTCATGAGGAAGCACATGCCAGAGTGAGAGCTAGTAATTCATACTAGTGTATCTGTCACAGTTTGCCTGTAATTATTATGCCTGGATCCAAAAATAATCAGATTGACCTATCTGGCTTGAGTTAATTCTCAGGGCATAGAAGGCATGGAAGAAGTGACCTTTATGCACAGCACCTTTCTAGGACATCATTTTGTCTTGGGCAGAAGACAAGACAGAGTCTTTGGCTGTTTGGTATCAGATCAGCCACGTGTTTAGCTACAGTCATTCCCAAACTATAATGCTAATAAGAGAGCTGTGACCTATGCAAAGAGAAGGGTCAGGGAATACTGTCTTACAACAGCACTTGGGATAAGTGGTATAGCTTATAATCTGTTTTGCTGTGCAAGTGTTTCCTGACCAAAGCTTCTAACAAAGACATCGTAGCTCATGTGCAACATGCTACACACCTCATTTTCACTTTCTATTAACCTTTTTTTGTGAGCTCAAGTGTACAGAAAAACCTTCTGTCATCATTATGTATGTGCAGAACACAAAGCCGCAAGAGTTGGAAAAGCATGCATACATGTACTCATCCTCTCTAAAATTCCTCTAGGCTATGGAGATGTTGAGGTCAGCATTAAAGTGACATTAAAAAAAAATTACTTGATTTAGGACAAATTCTAAGAAAATTATCCAATCACAATTCTCAGAGCTGAAAATAGTATAAATATAAAACTGCCAAAAATCTGGATGATTTTTGTATGAGTAGAAAAGGAAATTATTTTGTCTAACTGCTTTGTGCTTTTGACTCCACTTCAAATTTAGTAAGTCCCCTTTCTTACTTTATAGTCAGAATCTATTTTCTCATGTTTGTGGTAGTCTTACACAGAGCAAGACAGAGGAAACAAGGATCACATACTACCAGAATCTCCTGAAGAACCTTGTGAATACTGTTCATGTAAATAGTGCCCCTGTGCTGTGAATTACACACATACAACTCTTTTTTAGGGTGGAACAGTAGTGTACCTATAATATCTTATGCTATTAGCTTGTGATCTCGGTCATTACTTGAGGGCAAAATTAAAGTAATAACTGTAATTAGTAAGACTTGTTATTGGAACTCATTGTAATTTTTTAACTAAGGCTGCGTCAAAAAGAGGAAGCAAATTGGTCTAGCAGAATTCAAAACCCAGGAAAAAACGATCTGCTGGAAAAGCCAGTAGTATAAAAAGAAAATAGAGAGTAAGTTATAGTTGACCTGAAAAGGAGAAAAATACATTTATATGTTTTAGGTCACAAGTTTAAAAGAAAAGGTCCATTAGATATAATGCCGTGCAATAAAACAGGCTGTGACATGACAGCCATTAGCAAAACAGCTGCATAATAAGAAATAAATAAATAAATAAAATTCAATAATAGAGCAGAAAGGGCAGATTGGGTCATAAAGAATAACAATACTTTCAAAAATCTCTAAAAATAAATTATTGCTTCCTGGATAAGCTGTAAAAGTATTTTTTTTCCATCCTCTGTAATACCTACTAATTGGTGAAAGTACTAACTATAGTTGACCTACTAAGCAACAGTGACCACAGCGTAATTACACTCAGAATCCTTGAGGAAAGAAAAATATCAAAATCCAGAGCCATGCAGCTAATAAAAGAATTTGAAAAATGAAAACAAACATATTAAAATTTAAACAAAATACTGGAAATGATGGAAGCACAAGTAATTCTGAGTATAAACAGTCTTATTTAACAGACACCGAAAAGAAACTTCATAAGCATTATCTCACAAATTTGCCTAATACAGGATTTGTATTTTGCAGTGTTGGGAAAACCATGACAGGGATGAGACAGGATTAAGCTGGACCACTAATTTCTGTCTATATGTTTCAGATACAAATGAAAAAAATTATGGATTATAAAAAAATACATCTATCTTAAAGAGAAAGCTTTATTAGGAGACTGGACAATTTCCATCATGAACTTTTTGATTTACAATTTAATTATCTTGTTCTACTATGAGAACTGGGAAAATGGTAACTCTATACTTGCCTAGGAATAACGTGGACACTTTTAATATGTCTTTCATTCTCCTTTCTAATTCAGTAAAGACAATAATTCTACGTTTCATATATTGATATCTTTCTTATTTATGATATAAATAACACAAGTAACTTAATTGAGCATCTCTTGGAGTGTTTTGCTCCCCTTACACTTTGTTGTGCAAAGCATTTCAAAACTAGTAAAACACGAAAATAACTTATGGTATGAAATTTCTTTAAGTGCTAGTTTGGCTTTAGTAACAAAACTCACAAGTCATGTCTGAATGTAGTTATTTGTATTTTTGAACTTACTGCAAGATAATCTGGGCCATCTTTATTGTAAACAAACAGAAGCAATCCATTCAGTTGATCTGTTCTGAATTTGAATGAGATCTCAAATTCCATTCCACCACTGAAAACACCTGAATGCAACTCCAGGAACCCTGGAAAGAGAGTGAGTGCATACATAAGCTAATCAAATCCATAAATAAATAGTTTCAGGAAACCAAAAGTAAAAATTTAGATGCTACTTTCTACTTTGATATAAAGAACTTGGGCATCAAGGTTATAGTTCTTACAACTTTATCACTCAGCCTCATAAAGGACAGTCATCAACATAATGCAAGAAACCAAACCGGTACAACATCCTCTTTTTTTTACCTGGCATTTCTTTTGGTACCTTATAGGCATCTTTTATGTCTCTACAAAAGTGAACCTTCACCTTTTACAGGCACATCAAATCTGCATACAGTTACAGCAGCACTACATGACTGTGAATGCAATTCCTCTTTCATGCAGCAACCTTCTGTAAACCCAGAGACCAAATTTTAAACCATTCAAAAATAAACCTCTATAGCTAAAAATGCTTTGAAAAGCAGATCACTGCAATACTTTTAATACGATCACCTTTTATATCTCAAGAACATACTTGGATAGTGCAATAGAACAGAAAACTACCTCTGCCAAGAAAATGTGCTCCTTCTGAGAGGGCAATGGGGCATCCTTCCCAAACATGATAGACATTGTTCTGCTCTTCAGCATACTCCCAGTTCAAAGATTCCCAGTTTTCATAAGGAGTATGCACTGTTTTCAAAAATACATCACTAAGGCACCCCACAAATCCTTTCTGCACTATCCTCTTCATCCCTGCAAAAAAAGGAAAATATTTTTTAAGCCGATTAATCACCTGCAACTAAACACAAGAATTAATTTATATGTTTTATTCATGTTCTCCTTATCATATATGTCTATGTATGCATTGAAAACCAGCTATCAATCACTTCATAAAGACAGTCTCAAAGCTAAATCCAGATTTTTGAATGGGTCTAGTTCCTACAGACAGCAGTGTCTGCTACATAGCTGAAAAATACTAAAATTTTTGAGATTTTGTATACAGGTACTTTCAAATCAACAGCAGAAATCTGCTCTATGGAGATCCAAGGAAAGTTTTCTTTAAACAAAACAGTAATTCTGAAGAAAGGCATGCTTCTGCTGAATAGGAAGAAATAGTGTTGCAAAAGCTAAGACAGATGAATACATGTTTAGAAGTTTCATCAGGAAATGTTTCATTCCTTGTTTGAATAAAAAAACCCCAATGATTCCTGGTTGCTATACTCTTTTTTCACTAGGGACAAAAACATAAAGCAGATTTATAGGTGGCCTTCTCTTGAATGGTATTTATAGTCAGTCTCATTTTAATTATTTACCTGTGTTTTTTGAGGGAGGCATCCTGGATTACTTTGTGAACCAACGTTTTAGAACACACGCACATATTTCTGGTTTTAGTAAAGTGACAAAGAAGGAAATAGGGAGTTGGACTTCAGTGTACCCCACTAGTTTTTATGTCAGATGTGAGAACATAAACTTAGCAAACAATTTGGCTTCCAGGTTAATATGACAGAAACAAAATTTTGGAAATGAATTCACTGAGAACAGCTGAATGTATACTGGCTTTGTAGGCAGTCACCTCTCTGTTACAGGCTGACAGATTACATACTTGAAATATATATCAAATTTATATATGAAAACTTATGTTTATTGATTTTTCTAGAAGCCAAGTATGATCCAATTCTACATAAATTCTATATCTGTAAAATACAGGTATATTCATACACCACCAAATTCAATGCAACAACCTCTGAAGGATACAAACTGACACCAAAAAAGGTCAGCATGTTGTATCCCTGCACCCAAGTGCATAACCCTGCATTTAAGCTAATAAAAAGAAATTTCTTGTGTATTTTGGAAAAGAATTTGGGAATCTGTATGTAAAACACATCCTTAACTTTCACAGTCATACCAGTTCTGTGTATAAAATTCATTAAAATGCACACAGAGCTCATACGCTGCTTTAATGCTGATGACACCAGCTATATAGACATTTCAGTCTATCTCAAAAGGTAAAATTGTAAAAGACTTATTTATCATACTCACCTACATCCTTTCTCTCAATAGTATAACCCTGTGGAAGTCCTCCAACAAAAACTCCTGTGTTCTCTCCAATAATGGTACTGCCACTAGTTGCTAAGGAAGAACCTGAAAGAAATAGATCATTATTCTGTTATTCAATGCTTTCAACAGATTTTCAACTCAATAACAAAATATTGATATTTTATAAAAAAGGTTAATGTGACACAATATCCTAGTACTTTCCCATACATATCCAGGAAATACTTACATCTCTATTTTACAACAGAGTATTAAAACAATTATAGATTCACAAGCACAAAAAGGCACTTAGTATTAAATCATCAAAGATTCACATTGGACAGATACCTCAGATGAGCAGACAAAACAGTAGTGATCTTTTGAGAAAATTGAGTTGAATTCTTTTTTGTATGGGAAAACACATGTAGTGGAAAAGTAAGCAAGTGAGCAATACCCTGAGCAATACCAAAATTATTTAGATGAATTGATTACCTGTGTACTGCCCATCCACTGTGATGTTTCCCAGTGCTTGAATTCTTGTAGCAATTATTTGGTGCCAGCTGTTATCATTGTACATTTTTCCACCATCATTAGTTGGAGTGACTGCTACCGCAGATCCCTTTTTAATAAAGAGAAGAATCCAATTTAGAATATTATGAAGGTAACATTTAGAATTATATCTTTATATAGATATATAAAGATAGAATATATTAGAATATACAGATATATAGATAGAATATAGATATATTAGAATTATATCTGTTTTACAGCAATCTGTAGCATGTACCATCTAAAAATAAAGACAGAAGTCCTCTGCTTAACTTCTTTTGGACTACTGAATGATGTTTAGGACTGATTTTCCCACTAAATTAACCTTTTCAAATAATAAAATAAAGATCAAGGATCCAGCTTGGTTTCTATTAAAAATAGAAAACTCTGTGTAGTTCCCCTGATAAAGACAAGGATGAGGCACAAATCGTTGTGGGTCATGTCACTCAGATTTTTTATTTTTTATTTATTTTTTTAATTATGTCTCTATTTAACTACTTCAGGGATTACTATGGCTGTGTAGTTTGATGGCCATGATTCAATGTCCCATCCACAGAGAGAAGTGGCATATCAAGATTGTTAATTGCAGCACCTGTCTAAAGGAAGGAACCCAAAAAAGAGGTGTATTTGTAGCACAGTAGATCCATGTTCTGTCCATGTTAACCTGGTATCAAAAGGACTTAAATTTCTAGATGAAAGAGTACAATAAATTTATGGAGGGAAAAAAAGCTCATTCCAAGAGATTCGGGAAGACACACCAAAACAAAGAAGGTGAAAAAAACCCCAACAAAACAACAACAGCAACAAAAAAACCAAAACCAAAACCAACCAACCAAACAACAACATACACACCCCTCCCCCAAAAGATAGTTATTGAAGTTGCTTTATGGTATAAGGGATCTTTGTAAAAATGCATTTAAATTTAACTAGAATTTGTATGTGGTTTTATTAAAACAAACAAAAAATATGACAAAGAGGGGTGAATTTAGGGACATCTATGACAAATACAGAGAAGTTTTTTCCAAATTGCTGAGTAAGAGGAATATAAGGGATGAAGCTGCCAAACTAAATCTCACGATTGTAAAGAACCAAACAAAATATCACATAAATTAATATAATGATGTAACACAAATAAAATCAATACATTTCAAGAATTTTCTTGAGATTTATATCCAAATAATCTTCTAATTTCCTAATAATTCCCATAATATTTTCTCAGGACTTTATACCCTACTTGAACTATCTGAGAACTCAAAGTTATTCTGCTGGATTCACAAATACAATTGTCCTATGCAGCAGGCAACTACTGAATGGAAAAATATTTCCTTGTATAGGCACTGTGCTATACTAAAGAATCTCAACTTCTGTAGTTACTTTATGGCTTCAAAAAACAACTTCCAAAAAATATGTAAAAGAAAAATTTGGTTCCTTATCATTTGGGGGCCTAGCTTGTAACTTTGCAATAGCAAACTAGACCATTCAGCAATTTTTTTATTCTCAGATCATCTATGACTTTTTCTGGTCAAAGGACCTTAGAGTCCTTTGGAGAAAACCTGTTGATGTAAACAACCACCTATTTTAATTAATACTAAAAACTTCTGTTAAAATTTAGTCTTCTGCCTTTAGTGGCATTCATCTATTAGAAACTGCATTTTGGCATAAGATTTACGAACACAGAATACATTTTGCATTACCTTTTGAATTGGGGACTGTCACTGTGTATCTTATGTATTAAAATACATATGATGTGCACATATGCACACGATTACAGAAAAAGTTATTTCCTGTGGATATTTACAGCATGCTTCCTACTCCATTCAGCCAACATCCTGGTACTGAGGAGTTTTGTGCAGCAGCCCTCTCCCCCATTAAAACAATACAAAGCTATATATCCTTACATATTAATTCCCACTTTTTCATATACTATTTTTTATTGTCTTCTCTCCTATTTCAACATTTTAATATTTTACAAACACACACATTTCATTATCGTAGTTTAATAATTAAAACCAGAACTGGTGTCATGCCCAATTAATGTGCCCTGGTAGCATGCCCATTAGTTTTTCCATTAGTGAATTCAACAATACTAATGGGATTACTAGCATGGGATGCTAATTGGGCGTGACATAAGAAACTGGCTTACTTCTTAGCATACCCTTGCTAATGATGAAATTAATGAGCATTTTATTAAATGCTGTCTCATCAAAGTGTACTTAGTTAGCGTTAAAATTGTTACAAACGATGCTGCATTCTAAAGATCAGGTGCCTGAATAAGTGGTTCTTCATATTATGTTTGGCAACAGTCTAGAGCATTAACAGTTTTATACATCAGAAACCACATTTATTTGTAACCAATTCAATCTGGGACCACACAAGCATATGTGCAAACCTGTGCTTAATTTTGGGGGAAGACAAAAAAAGATGGTATTCAGCAGGATTCAGCATGCACTGAGTTGGAGGTCCCTTTAAGAAATTTTATCCAGAACTACCTTAGTCACTCTGTGATCACATTCAAATAGCCTATTGTGAGATGGCTTGTCATGCATCTTGGAAATCAACATTTTGAAATCTGGGTTATTTAGCTAAACCATACAACATAATATTTGGTAGCTCTCAGTAATAACTAAATAAGTACGAATCACTGTGGGTCTCTCGTGACGATGTTTACATTGAAAACACATAGAAACATCACAAATAAGAATCTTCAAAGACACAATCTTAGGTACCAAAGTCTGAGTGTAACTATACTTTTCCCAGTCAAGTTCTTTCAATTCCCAAACTCCTACCACTGAGAAGGTAAACAAATACTGAAGTTTTGCCAGTGCCGAGGAGGAAGGTCTAGCTGACACTCACAGCTGGGTAGGTAGTCTCCATCTTCCTTTTTTTTGTGGAGTTACAGCTTACCCTCAGACTGTGTCTACTAGTTCAGCCTCTTCATGACAAGAACAACCAACAAGGAAACACAGGCAACAAGAAAAGTATCTGATGTTCCTCCTTCTTGCTGTAAAGTTTAGTAAATGGATCGCCTTCTAACATGGAAGAGCTGGATTCGATTCCCTCCATCCCGTGAGAACAATCTCAGTACACTATCCCCAGACTGTACTAATCACTAAGGAAGAAGGTACTCCACATTGGATTTGTACTTTCACTTTTAATGATTTTCACTTAGTGTAAAAAATTCAGTGCTTCCCTGAGAAGAAGAAGAAATGACCTGCAGCCACTGAAAGATAACCAGAAATTTAGCTGGAGTTGATTACGTAATTTAGGGGTGGAGGTAAAGACATCATGATAAGAAGAAAATCCACAGACAGCTGAAGGTTTACAGATACTCTGAGTTTGGAGGAAGATCTATGGAACAATTTGATTGTTCAGACAACACTAAGGAAGACATCTGTTAGCAAAACCCCTCATGCTTCCTGGAGCATGAGTAGAAACTGCAAAGAATGACAGTAAAACAATTAGGAAGGAAAAAAGAGCAGTTACGCAACACAAAGGGAAACAAAAGGGGACGGTCAGACAATAGCTGGATGAATGGTGGTGTACATGAGGCTCAGAGAAGTATGAATGGACAGGAAGAAAAGGATTTGAAATTAACACTTAGCGAAGGATGAAGCTAGGCTGGTGAAGGCTCCCCACTAGGAAGACTTGGCAGGACTATCCCCAGAGCAGACACAACAAAGAGAAAACACATTGCTGATAGTGAGCAAAGATACATACCAGCATCCTGAAAGGGACTAAGGGTAAAAATAATTAACCTGTGACAGGACACAGCTGGAAGGGAGCACAGAATATTATGCCACACTGCTACAGATAAAAAGCAGTAGCGACACAGTTGTCATCAAAAAGAATTTTTGCAATTTTTAAGGGAAGAGCACAAAGGCAAGGCCACAAATGCTTATTGTATATGCCATGACCATAACTAGAGAAAACAATGCATATAACCTGGTTAAGACACCACATGGTGTCGTCAATAAGATGAAATTAAAGCATTTGCACTCTAATGCAAACTGTGATGCACAAATGAAAGATTAAGAAATGCTGCTACAGAACATGATCCCTGACATTGTAAGACAGGAATAGCAAATCATGGAAAAAAGAAAAAAGAAACAAACTATGAAGGAAACATAGAAACAAAGGTAAAGACAGTAAGGTAGCACAGCACAGTGAGGATACAGAAGACTGAAAATTTTTGATAACTGTATTTTCATAGGTAAAAGATTTTGAAAAAGATGCTACAAAAATACATTGATGTAGGCCACTGTACCCTACTTCTGAATCTGAGAATGTACAGGAATCTCTTCCACATTATTAATGAAAAATTAGAAAGCATTAGCTTTCAAGATTGTAAATCATCTGTTAAGACCTACACTGTTCCTGAATACCTTGAATGACAGACTTTTTTTTTTCTCTGAACAGCCACTGAAGCAGCACCATAGGCAATTTTTGACTTTATAAGAAAAGGCAACAATATGGAAGTGATGATCCTAAAAATCAGCATGGGACAGAGTTGTCTGATTCAAATGAAACAGAAATATAAACAAAGATGCATTCATAAACAATCTGTTAAAAATCAAAATAGTAACTACTGAAAATATTAACTGAACTGAGACGCTCTAATGACTAAATATGAGACCTGCACTTTTTTACAGTTAAAAGACAGGAGAAAAAGGGGGGGAAATTAAATCCCTAAATCAGCCACCCTTCCATGTGTCCCCCCTCACTTCCCATTCCCCAAATATTGTGGATCCAAACAAATACAACATCTTTAAGGGAATGAGTCCAAACAAGCTGACATAAATCTACTTCAGAAGGAGCAAATCTGCAAGGAGGGCTAGGAATACTATTTGAAGCACTAAAATGTTATTTGAAAGACATCCACTCCCATTAAATAACAAACAGCAACAGCAACAAAAACTAATCAGTACACCTAGAAAGATCTTGAGAAGGAAATAAAAATTCCTTTTCAGTTAAGTGAAGTGTAAAAGGGATAGATTTAGTCCCTATTAAAATGTGGATGAGGGCAATATTAACAACATTAAGCACGGTCCCAAACTTTGACGTATGCACTGATTCAATTTGCAACAAGGAAAAATAAAGTAAAGCCTGCATGTAAATGCAGTGGAAATAGTAGAAAATTATATGCTGGGGTCAGAAGCAGATTTAATGTTTTCTAGCATGGGGATCATATACAAGCATGGGGATCACGTACAAGCCAGCCTCTGTGCAGCACCATGCCTCCTCCACAGATGTTCCAGAGCTTAAGAGGACCTTCACTGCTATACAACACCTCCACATGGTCATGGAGCATCAGTGCCTGGACTATGGTGAGCTCAGGAGGCAAAGGTTAACAGTGGGTTGGCACATCTCTAAATCCCCACCACTTTATGCCATTAAGCATTTCTGTTCAACCCCCTGGAGCATCAGATACAATGCCAAATACAGAATTAGACAATAAGGTGTGACAGAAGAGATATGGCTGATAGAGCAACCAGATCAGACCTTCTGGCAACACTGAGGCAGTAGTAACCTTACAAAAAGGATGCACATATATGATATGTAGGATACCATATTCTCGCAATATAATTAGAAAATCTGATAATTACTATCAATTTCTTGTATATTTATGAAATATAAGTGAGTCCATAATGTTTTTTAATTCCATGAGGAGATCCAGTTTCAGGGTGCAAAGAAAACACAAAATACCTAAATAGAAATGCAAGGAATGTGGCCTTATTTTTCATTCTGTTGACATTTCCCTTATTATTTATGTCTTTGCATAATGGCAACATGCTGATTTCAGTAGGAAAAAGTCTCGATATGGGATTCTTAAAAATTATTTACTAAAATTACATAATCTTTATTTACTAATTCAAAACCTTGTTCTGCCCACCTTTGAAATCTTGCTGCTTTAATCTGTAGTGGTGTTTGGTGGTACCGACAAAAAACCTCCAACTCATAAAAATGCAAAAACAAAGTCTTAAATTGTGGCACTCTTAACAACAAAAGAGCAAAGCTTAAGTGTTTCAGTTTTCCTCTCCCAAAATCTCTAGTTCACTGAGGGTTCCAAGAAGCAAATGAACTTTTATCAATTAAATTTAAAAAAAAAATAAAAACAAACAAACAAAAACCAAGGATAAGCATGTTAAAAGTGCTGAAATAAATGATATAAGCAATTTTTATAGGATCCTGTCTTTTGTTGTACCTGTGGATCAAAGAGAAAGTAAGGACGTCCACTCCTCAGCTGCAATGCAATGTATTCTTCCTGATTGCCAGGTGATGCAGAGAAAAAAATCAAACCATCGGGCTCCTGCGTTCTAAATTTCACTTTAATACCTGTTTCAAAAAAGCAAGTAGATGGTTAATACCAAAAGCTGTTCTTTTGCATTCTAACAAAAATTGCCAACAAAATACTGTTTTAGAAACAGCAGTAACATTGCAAACTGAATTCATGGAAGTTCTGTTCACCTAAAGCCCTTGTTAGTCATTGCAGAGAAATTTTACTAATCCTGACTGAGTCAGCCCTTGACAGAAATTTCTGTGAGCCCTTACTCATCTGTAAAAAGAAACATGCAGTTGTTGACTTATGCTGCTTAGTAACTTCTTGCTTAAGAAAATATAATTGAGATATTAGCCTACTATTCTAATAGTTGATGTTTTAAATGTGTATAGTTGACAAGTGTTGATGTTTTACATGTAAGGACACTTGTCACTTAATGTTTCTGTCAGTAAAGTAGTAATGAGATTTCTGTATGCAAGGATTTCTATGAATAGTAGTAGAGTTTCAGTCCCAAAATATACATATGTATGTGTTCACATGTATATTTATATATGTTCTTTTATAAGTACATATATCTAAGTGCACAAAAAACAGGAAAAGAAGTAGTTTCAACAAAAGCTGGAAAAACCACAAGAAATAATGAATGAACTAATCTTAATTAACAACTTTTCAGATCATTATCAATAGTCCTCCATTTTTTCTGATAAAATCTCAGCTCATTAAATGTCATTTAAATGACATACAAGGAAAACAACATAGGGGTTTTTTTACAACAGCTTATTGTTGTCCAGTGTACAAACTTACTCAGGAACTATCTAAGGACACATTAACAAAACAATTCATAAATTATGTAACCAATTTCAAGAGGTATAGTTATGAATTAACAAGTTTTGGAAAACCATAGTGTTTTATTACTATCTTTTTTGACTATTTTTAAGCTATCTCCTGGAATATGATCTTGCAGTAACAAATTAGAAAATTAAAAAAACATATGACAAATTTGATCCAGCTTTTCTAACATGCAAATCCAGATACCTCAGGCTGAGTGTGTGGTGGAGCCATGCCTTTACTGCATCAAGTTTTTGCAAAGGGGAATGAAAAGGCAGCAATAGCAACATCCACCTATACCACACTTTCACAACATTTCTGTATAAGATGCTTTTACAAAACAGGGCAAGTTATTGGGTTTTACCGAACTCTATCAAACTATTCAGTATTTTCACTATCTTAAGTCAGGAAGAAAACAGTAAGTGACTAAAGTTTTTATTGCAGACAGTGCCTACATCTAAAAAAATTAAATAATCATAATTCTGATGCACATTCTTACTAGATCACACTTGTTAATTACCTTAAGAAATATCCTTTGACCCCATTACTTAATTGCATAAATTTTTCCATGCAAATCACATAATGCAGTCACAGATATGAAACATTCTCTACACAACGAAAATAAGCCATGCTATTAAAACACCTGCAAAAAAACAGTTGCACAGAAATAACCCACTGCAAGTAAAAAACTTGGTGTCCATACTTAAGGAAAAGCATAGCTTTGCCTGGCTCAGAAATAAAGACTTGCTGTACTTTGAGGTTCCAGGTATTTCCAGCAGCAATATCTGCTGGAGAGGCTGAGACTGATGGCCTCCAATCTCAGCAGTGGGAAGCATAGTTAATTTAACAAGTTGACAGTATTTTTATCAAGCTGCCAAAAGACATTTTTGAAGACCAGAGGATCCCTCCTCACACCTAATTCAGAAGGACAAACCTAAACAAAATAATTGAGTTTCTGAAAAAACACCATTCTTGTATAATAATTCTGTTAGAAAACATAAATTAAATGGTTCATAACAGTAATATTGGAGTAATTCTAAGAGTTTTTAAATGTTATGCAGGAGCTTACTTTTTCTTTGGACATTGAAGAGTCCTGCCTGTAGAGCTGCCACAGCTTTGTATAAATTATTAATGACTCAGGAGCCATTATTTTCTTCTAAATACATTTGTCACCTATTACCTAACTGAGAAAATGACTCTGCCCCTTCAAGTTCAGGTATCTTTAGAATTGCTCATGAGGTTGTAAAGTTCATATAAGCCAGCTCTAAATAAACACTTTTATACCTCAACATTAATATTTGCTTGCATTTCTAGAAGTGAGCGCAATAGGGAAACCAAATATTGAGCAAACTTCTGCTCCATAGATAATATTTTCACTGCAAGACAAAAACTTGTGAAATTAATATTTTTCACAGGAACATACTAATTAATGTTGGACCTCATGGTCAAAACAAAGCATAACCAGAAACCCATTCAGACTTGTAACAACTACATGCATGTCATTTTTGTCTTATTGACACTGAACACTGCAAATGGATTTTACTTGACTTAAACACAGGTAGCTTTCCCTCTAAAATCTGAAGTTTCACTGAACTTGAAAACTACACTGGGTTACCAAAAAAACTTTTCCTTTATTTTGTACAGTGGGAGGGGAGAGTGAGAGATTTTGCAAGAAAGTTTCTCAAAGAATTGTGTCTATTATTTCAGTATGCACATCTAAAACCTTAATTTCAATGTTAAATATAACAGATAAATAGAAACATAAACAAAATAGTGACATTATAATTACTTCTGTAATTTGTCATATATAGAAACTACATCTCAGCCACACTACAGACCCTACTAAATCTTGGATGGAAAACATGACCATCTGTTGGGCATAGTAGGAATGTACTTTTAATCAATTGAAACTTGAATTGCAACTCAAGAATTCACCTAACAGACCTGTTTGTGTGACAAAAATGATTGTTCCACAAGAAGTTGTTATCATTTCTGGGGTAAAAGCCAACAGGAAATTCTAGTACAAATTAAACATTAAAGTATGTCATTCAAATAAAATTTTTAATTCCATTTCAAATTATAGTTGCAATTGGAGAAGCTGTCAGAATTCCTTAAATTGAAAATAATTTATTTATTTCTGTAATTGAATTTCTTTAATTATAATAGCATTGCACAAAAAAAATAATACAAGCATTGTATATAGTGGACATAAAAGACAAAAAGAAGAATACACAGTCATAAAAAGGACAAGTAAAATAAATTACTAGTATTAACATTAATACTACGTTGGATACTTTTCAAACTGTGTTAGGGCAGAATAACCTTCCGTCAGGACCTACACAGTTTCAATTTATGCAATAGCAGATTGTGATTAGATTTCTGTCCTAGTTTCAAAGATGGCACAGTCAGGTTAGTAGAGGAACGAGGATATGAAGAATTACCAAGGCAGGCATTTTTAAAGGCATTCAACTGAGACACAATATCAGCAAGTTACCCTGAGAGTGACACAGTTTTGAGAGTCCCTTTTAGTAACAGGCTGATAAAACAAGTAAAATGATATACTATTACTCTAATATTAGGTGCATTTGAAAACATTTTCAAATTTCATCATCACAAACACCAGAATACAGTTTTTTGTCTAATAAAATGCATATGGGGTGATTTTTATACCTGCTCTTCGCCTCCCTCATGTAAGTTTAGCAAGTCTCAGTACTTCAGCAACATTTCAGATTCAGACTCTCTGGATTCAGAGTTTCCTACCACAATTCAAGGATGACTTGCAAGACCTGCACAAAACTACTTAACAGCCAGAAATGCTCTCTTGAGAAGCTGACTGTGTTTCTGGCAAGTTTACAGAGCACACAGGATTATTTTGAGTTTAGAAGAAGCAGTTGGCAGTCAGTGGGAAAATATTAATAAATTAGAGCAGCTGCTAGATTAGCATAACATATACTAATAATTTATAATTATTTCAGCAATAAAATCCACTTCTAACTAATGTTAAAAAAAAAGAAGTTTAAAAAAATCAACATTTCAAAATACAAAAACATTCACATTACTCAAAATTTTGACTTTTTGAAATTTAAGGGAAGAAGAGTTGAGGGGACAATGTAGGCAGAGGGTCAAGGCAATTGAAAACATCTTTTACAATAACAACTGGGAGATTTCAGCAGTGACCTACTCAAAAACTAATTTTGTTCATCGATCCATCCAGCAAAAACACCTGTAAAGCACCTTTCTCTACAACTAGATGTTCAGGGTCCAGTTCAAAATAGCAAACAAACAGAAGACTCAATAAATATACAGAAGTTGCTATAAGTCTCAAAAGTCTCATGACCCTTCACTGAAACTTATATATAACTAGAGGAACAACTCTATCCAAAAGTGCTAAGAACAGCCAAAAAAATGTATTTCCAACCTTGTCAGTGGTCAACAAGAACAGTGTTAATTTCATAAATAAAAAAAGAAACGTATCCAGTACCTGGAAAATCACAAAGCATTTTTAGAAATGAATTTTGCATAATCTGTGAAGTACATCCATGTTCAGTGAAATTTTTCCCAGAATTGTACAGTTGTAGAAACATAATTTGCATTTCCATTCTACTTACATTGTTATATGAAATGGTGTAAATAATTATACAATTGTACATTCCAATAAAAAGAACAAAAAATATATTGTTGACAAAGAAAGCAGTCACTTTATGCTTACTGAAACCCTTATTTGTGCATAACACCAGCTAAAATGAATAGAAATTGTATATAAAATTTTGACTACATCATTAGGCTCTCGGCAGTCCTTTCAGGATGATAAACGTTAAGGATTTATTTAACATTAAGTCTATGTATAAATGCTTTTGCCGAATCAAAGTACATTTTCCCACAGAAATTATAAAACAAAATTTGTTTCTAACTGGGAGGGGATAGATGGAGAGTAAAACTCTGAGTTGCTATACACCTCCACTGAATTAACATTTTGTTGTTATTCTCTCTGTGAGAGCGATTCTGCATTCCTCATTTCATCACAATAGTTAAAAGAGATTTAAATGTTTTTTATATAAGAAAATGCACCTGTAGAAAAAATAAGAAGGAAGGCTTCACAAAAATGTATCAACATTCAAAGCAGTTTCACGTAATGGATAATGCAATTAGAAGAACAGAAGGAATTCAGAGGACACTTCCCCGGACATAGTCATGAATACAAGGAGTTCTTCACACTTTGTGGTGGTCTACAGGTTCCTGCATTTTGTTGAGAGAAGATGACAAGTCTTCTTCCCAAATCTCTACAAGACCTTTTGCTGTCTTTGGTACAGGCTCCATCTTTTACTGTTACCTTAATGTGTTTTAAAAATATTTTCAAAGTTCATCATCACAAACATTAAGTTAGTAATTCCATCAATGAAGTAAATGCTATTAATTTTTAAGTTGCCTTAATTTTTTTAGTAGAAATTATTTAAAATATATACTTAAAAGTCACATACATATGTACATATATATGTGTGTGTATGTACACATTCATGCATATTTGTACACACACAAAAACTTTCCAGACTTTTCCCCAAACTGTAACTGGAGAGGAGCCCCTTTTCTTTTGTGATCATAGTAAAAGCAGGAGAAGCTAAAAATCCATTGTTTCTAAATTAGACTATACAAAAGCCCTGTATTTTGAAAAAGTCTAACTTTATTCAGAATGACACAACTCAAAGAATTTTTTAATGTACTCTTAATACCTCAAACTGCCAAAAACCCAAGTCAAACTAAAATGCTGAGCAAGCAGAAACACGGAGTATGATGGAGTGAATGAAAAGGGGAAATATGCAACACTTCTTGTGGAAACCAACTATCAGGCAAAACTCCAAATCTTCTTGATGAGAACTGACTGCTTCTTTTACACTAAAATGACAAATTTGATACCTGTTTTTTCTTATTTTCCTTGCTACCCCATTATACCCACTACTGGTAAAACAAACAGGACATTTTAGCTTTAATCTTCTTACTACATAACCCAAATAACTTCAGTCATGTTTGCATTAATGCTGCATTAATCATGTTGTTGCGTATTAATGAGTTTTCAGGCTATGCTAATTACTGTCATAGATTCTGCAGCAGCCCATTAAATATACAAATTACAGAATTAAAGAGCCAGAGCTCTTCATGATTAATCTTTAAATGGAGAAAAACTAATGATGTCTGTACAAAGTTTCTCTCCACTTTTGGCTGACTGAGCCCAATGAACAATCAATTAGAGTATCTGAAGAATAAGAATATTGCTCATACTAAAAGATTTGTTATGCTGTTATTCTATGGAGAAGACACATATTCATAAGTTTCTATCAAATGGACTTCTTTAACATATTCCAGGCTTTAAGGTCTTCTGAAGTGTTGCACGGGGTAAAAGCTAAAGGATATTCCAATCCATTATTGCATACTCATAGGTATCTGCTGGTTCTATATGAATACAGTAAATCAATCTTCCCCTTTTAGCAAGGACACAAGTCCTGCTACTCCCCAGTAGGAAAGATTTACAGCAAACCTTAGTGAAAAGAAAGCTAAGATAAGTTTAAAGTCATTTGATAAGATTTGATGTATTAGTAGCACTTTATCCCCTCACTTACAGAGTGATGCTTTGTCAGGAATAGTGCAATACCTAGTGGTTAAATCAAGAGATTCAAAATTAGGAGACCTTGAGTCTGCACTCAGCCAACGACTGAGATGTCATCTGAGAGCCATCACTTAAACCATCCTGCCTCCATATTGCTCCTTTTTGAAGAATGGTGGCCAATATAACTTGTGTAAGGTTCTCTATTGTTTAAAAAATTCTTTACTGTTTTGTCCTCCACAGCCTTAAAATACATATAAAATCAGCAAAATATTCACATGTATTCAGAAAAATTATCTAGAATAGGTATTTACTGAGAAACATTAATATATCGAAAAGAGAGGATTAGTTTAGCCTTCTCCAAACACTGCATATTATGCAGAACATCACAAGACTTTATAAAGAGTGAATTCTCAGTCTGTATTAATATTACTCTGCACATCAATAGTTGTGGTTTAGAATTAACTGGTCATTCCAGATCTATTCTATCATTTCTTTACATCATGAAAAAATAAATAAACCATACTTTATACATTAAAGAACTTATATTTGTACAAAATAGCTTTTTTAAGAAAAACAAACATGCTCAGAGCAAGATTGATCATGGCATGAGAATACTTTCATATGAAGATAAAGTGAAAAGGCTCCCGCGGTTCTCGCGCGGCCGCGGGGTCGCTCCCGCGGTTCTCGCGCGGCCGCGGGGCCGCCCCGGGGTCCCGCGCGGGGCCGCCCCGGGGTCCCGCGCGGGGCCGCCCCGGGGTCCCGCGCGGGGCCGCCCCGGGGTCCCGCGCGGGGCCGCCCCGGGGTCCCGCGCGGGGCCGCCCCGGGGTCCCGCGCGGGGCCGCCCCGGGGTCCCGCGCGGGGCCGCCCCGGGGTCCCGCGCGGGGCCGCCCCGGGGTCCCGCGCGGGGCCGCCCCGGGGTCCCGCGCGGGGCCGCCCCGGGGTCCCGCGCGGGGCCGCCCCGGGGTCCCGCGCGGGGCCGCACGCGGTCCCCTCCCCCCCCAGCGGGAAAGGAGAGAGGGAGCTTCGCCGGCGTGACCTTGTGCCCTCGTGAGAAAGGAGAGAGAGGAGAATTGAAGCCTCGGAATACACAGAGGTTTGCCGGTCTGGTTTGGGGAGGGGGGGGTAACAAGGAGGCTGTGGGGGTCCTCGGACTGGAGGGTGGTCAGGTAAGTAGTGCGTGGGAAGATATGAGGAAACACGGTGGGGGGAGGACAAGATCAGAGTGGATAATAGTTTCCTCTGGGGCTTGGAGATCTTGGTCGGGCTGGGGCCTAGAGAGGGCCTCGAGCCCTAGATGGGTACGGTGGCCAGAACAGTTTCGCTCGTTTGTTTGTTTTTGGTTCACCCGTGGCTACTGCCCAGGTTTGGTATGTCCTGGATTTATCTGTTACATCCTGTAAGGTTGGTCAGGACAAAGGGCTGATCCCGGGTGCTTCCCTGGGATTGAATATAGACAGATGGCAGAAAACTAGGTAGTGTAAGACTTGGCCTAATCGTTTTTAATAGTAAGAATGCAACCTGTATACCCCTATGTGGTTGCGAGCTACGCTGGCGATGGTACATGCCTTTGGTAGGGTCGCCCATGCCAGACAGGTCAAAACTATAGGGTCAGATACAATAAATCTGTGGGTAGGATGAGCTCATTAGCCTTCTGGCAGTCATCCTAGGAGAAGGACAACTCTAATCCCAAACCCGGGCAGATGGAGCTCGCTTAGCCCTGTAAGGCCATCCATCTAAGAGAAGGTCACTCTAATCAAACCTACATCCTGAGGACCTCACTGCCACCGTCCAAGCTCACTTGGCCCTGGCAGATGAACCTCAGGACTAAAGGGTGGGTTCAGTTCCGCGCATACTGCATCTCACCTAAAAAATCCATTGCGCAGGCTTGAAGGCTTTACCCACATGCAAAAAGTCCTGTAGCGACGGGCGAGGGTCGAAACGGCAGGTGAAAGATGCACTGGGAGCCGCAGACTCAACCCTGCATGCAGGCGGTTCAGGATATTGGTCATTTGAGACTGACCGGAGATGACAGTCTCTTGAGGCAGCACCCTGAACGACCAAGCAGCCTTTCCAAGGACAGCACTGCTTGCTCCACTCGGAGAGGGGCCTAGAAAAGGTGGCCTAAACAAAGCTCATCTCCACTTTCACCCGGTTGGTTAACCGCAGACCAACGGGCATCTTCCTCCAATGCGGTCGCACAAAGAAAAGTCAAAGGCACGCACCTGCCTCCAAAGGTGTACCTAAATTAACTCTAGCATGTTGGAACATCAGAACCATGCTCGATTCTGCAGATAGCAGACGTCCTGAGCGTCGGTCTGCCCTAATTGCCCATGAGCTGGCTCGTCTCAACATCGACATTGCCGCTCTCAGTGAAGTTCGCCTTCATGAAGAAGGCAGCCTCAGAGAACATGGTGCCGGTTACACACTCTTTTGGTCAGGCAAGCCCAGAACCGAAAAACACCTCTCAGGAGTCGGCTTCATGATCAAAAACTCTATTGTTCCTAAACTCGAAAATCTGCCGACAGGTCACTCTGACCGCATTATCTCCCTACGCCTTCCACTAAACAACAAGCAACATGTTGTCATCTTTAGTATATACGCCCCAACTCTCCAAGCTGACCCTGCTGAAAAAGATAAATTTTACACTGACCTGCGCCTCCTTACCCAAAAGGTCCCTGCAGACGATAAGATCATTATCCTTGGTGATTTCAACGCCAGAGTAGGCAAGAATTTTGAAGCTTGGAAAGGTGTATTAGGCAAGCATGGTGTTGGAAACTGCAATGATAATGGTCGACTTCTGCTAGAATTCTGTGCAGAGCAACAACTCACCATCACTAATACTATCTTTCAGCAGAAAGATAGTCTGAAGACAACCTGGATGCACCCCCGTTCTAAGCATTGGCACCTCATCGATTATGTCCTGGTGCGACGGAGAGATGTCCGCGATGTCCACCATACCCGCGTGATGCCCAGCGCAGAATGCCAAACAGACCATCGGCTGGTGCGCTGTAAACTCAATTTCAAGATCAAAATCAAACCAAAAAGGGGCAGCATCCCAAGGAGAAAACTCCAAGTTAACAATCTCCAATCAGCCACAGTAAGAGACAGTTTCCAGGCAAACCTTCAAACTAAGCTCGATAACATTCCCAAAAATTCTGCAGATTCCTCTCCTGAAACAATCTGGCATCATATTAAAAACAGCATCCTGCAATCCTCCGAAGAATCCTTAGTGTTCTCCCTCAAGAAGAACAAGGATTGGTTTGACGAAAACAACCAAGAAATCCAAGACTTGTTGAGGAAGAAGAGAACCGCCCACCAAGCACACCTTGCACTGCCATCCTGTCACGCAAGAAAAGCAGCCTTTCGTCTCGCATGCAGCAAGCTCCAACAGAAACTCCGTGACATCCAGAACAAATGGTGGATTGATCTAGCTGAAAAAACTCAATTATGCGCAGATACAGGTGATCACAAAGGCTTCTATGAGGCCTTGAAAACAGCATACGGGCCTACATACCAGGTACAAAGCCCTCTACTCAGCGCTGATGGTCAAACACTTCTGACAGATAAAACCTCCATTCTGAATCGATGGTCTGAACACTTTCAGACTCTTTTCAGTACCAACCGCACAGTCCAAGACTCAGCAATTCAGTCCATCACACAACAACCAGTAAAGTATGAATTGGATACTGCCCCCACTTTAGGAGAAACCCTCAAGGCCATACAGCAGGTGAAAATTGGCAAGGCAGCTGGGATTGATGGAATTCCACCTGAAATCTGGAAACATGGGGGCCCTGCACTCCACACCAAATTCCATGAGTTCGTGGTGCGCTGTTGGGAACTCGGCGAACTACCATCTGACCTTCGTGATGCAGTCATCATCACCTTGTATAAGAAGAAAGGAATTAAATCTGACTGCTCAAACTATCGTGGTATTACTCTGCTCTCCATTGCTGGCAAAATCCTGGCAAGAATACTCTTGAACAGACTAATACCCACTATAGCAGAAGGTATCCTTCCTGAAAGTCAGTGTGGTTTCAGAGCCAACAGGAGCACCACAGACATGGTATTTGTCCTCAGACAACTGCAAGAGAAGTGTAGGGAACAGAACAAAGGTCTTTATGTAACCTTTGTCGACCTCACTAAGGCTTTTGACACTGTGAGCAGAAAAGGTCTGTGGCAGATTTTGGAACGTTTAGGTTGTCCCCCTAAATTCCTCAAAATGATCATCTCACTCCATGAGGATCAGCATGGCCAAGTCAGATATGGCAACACACTTTCTGAGCCCTTTTTAATTAAGAATGGTGTGAAACAAGGCTGCGTTCTCGCTCCTACCCTATTCACCGTCTTCTTTAGCATGATGCTCCAAAGGGCCATGGCAGACCTCAATGATCAGGACGGTATCTACATTCGATACCGTACTGATGGAAGTCTATTCAATCTAAGGCGACTGAAGGCCCACACTAAGACCTTAAACCATCTTGTCCGGGAGCTGCTTTATGCTGATGACGCCGCCCTTGTTGCCCACACAGAAGCAGCTCTGCAGCGTTTAACATCCTGCTTTGCAGATGCTGCTGAGCTCTTTGGGCTGGAAGTCAGCTTAAAGAAGACAGAGGTCCTCCATCAGCCTGCACCTCAGGATGTCCCCCATCATCCCCACATCACCATTGGTCAATCAGAGCTCAAATCAGTCCAACAGTTTAATTACCTCGGTAGCCTCATCTCCTCAGACGGTAAGATTGACAGAGAGATAGACAACAGATTAGCAAAGGCATATAGTGCTTTTGGAAAACTCCATAAAAGAGTATGGCGTAATAAACACTTGAAGAAAAGCACCAAGATCAGTGTTTACAAAGCCATAGTGTTGTCTACTCTCTTATATGGATCTGAATCATGGGTCATCTACCGCCACCACCTGCGTCTCTTAGAACGCTTCCATCAACGCTGCCTCCGTACAATTCTAAACATCCATTGGTCAGACTATGTCACCAACACATCTGTTCTAGAGCAAGCAGCTATCACAAGTATTGAGGCCATGCTGATGAGAACACAGCTGCGTTGGGCAGGTCATGTCTCCAGGATGAAGGACCACCGCCTCCCTAAGATCTTGCTTTACGGTGAACTTGCCACTGGCTGCCGCATGAGAGGAGCCCCGAAGAAAAGATACAAGGACTCCCTGAAACAACATCTCAGCCTTGGCCATATTGATCACCATAACTGGTCTACTCTGGCCTCAAATCGGGAGGCCTGGAGACACACCATCTATAACGCAGCTGATGCCTTTGAGAAAGCACGCAGGATCACCCTCGAGGAAAAAAGGCAACGCAGAAAGAACCGTGTATTGCAGAATACACCATCTAAGGTGTCTTTCTGCTGTGCCTTTTGCAATCGGATATGTCTGTCACGGATTGGCCTCATAAGCCACCAGCGCGCCTGTAGCAAATGTGGATAGAGCCTTCCCAAATCTTCGTTCGCGAAGCCCAGCCATGATGAAAGTGAAAAAGACTGGTTTGCTGCAGTCAGTGCAGGATATAATACAAACATAAGAAATTGTCTAGGAAAGGTAGTTAAGGAGCAGAGAAGCTTTCCAACACATGCTCAACACACAAACAAGATCATTTAAGGAAAGCAAACCAGCAGAAGTTCAAAGTGAAAATGTAGCTTTTCACAGGTACTTTACAACTTCTCAGTGAAAACAGAAACATCATTAGGACAATATTAAAAATATTGACACAAATTACCTGAGAGTTTAGCAAGACCCAAAAGGAACTGGTCAGTCTTCCTACCTAGAGTTATCTAACCAAATAAATGAAGGCCTCACAAAAACACATATAAGAGATCAGTGTGAAACCATATACAAAGATGCAGGTGATGACTATCTGTTAGCATTCTCTGTCACTAGAATTAACAGCCAGTTCTTTACACAGACTTTTAAGCAAAATTATCATTAAAGAAACTAGTATTCTGCCTCAAATTCATTTATTAGGCAAGTCTATGAACAGAATTCATAACTGCCTTCCCACTCATGTACATTGGGGAAGTATACAACAAGCATAACATTCAACCAGCATTACTTTCTCAAAGCATAGCTACCAGAGAAGAAATAATATCTGTAATCTTGAAACTCATTGAGTCAAATGCTGCTTGGAGTAAGCAGGTTTGCTTCTGTATTGCTAAATATTGAGTAGAAATACGAACAAAGAATAAACATCACCCAATATTCAGCTAATGCTTTCCTTGATGTTGGTGTCCAACTTGAGCAAAATCTGAGAAAACTTCACGCAAATATGGGGTCTCTCAAACAATTTTATTTATTTATCTTTATTTATTTCTTTTTTCATAGCCTAGAGTAGTTCAACAGACTCCAATCTTAGAAAAGGAAGAAAATAGTTTCTAAGGCTAAGAATCCTTTATGAGCAATTTCATTAATTCAAAGGTTGATATTTTAAAAATGGAAACAGAGGCAAGCATTCATCTTAATTTCAGAATAAGTTCTTTAGAGAAAGAACTGTATTCTGTTACCCGTATGTGAATTAGTGCATAAAAAAGGTCATCTTATGCAACAAGG
Source organism: Pseudopipra pipra (assembly GCF_036250125.1). Taxonomy (NCBI): domain Eukaryota; kingdom Metazoa; phylum Chordata; class Aves; order Passeriformes; family Pipridae; genus Pseudopipra; species Pseudopipra pipra. The sequence continues at coordinate 21,225,094 of NC_087551.1, read as the reverse complement.
GTAAGGTGGGAGAGGCTTCTAGGTGTTAATGCAATGCAAATCATAATTACTAGAAATATGATGACAAGAAGAATCACTTCAAAGATTTACAACAGTGCAATCTATAAAAGGTCAACATCACAGTGAAATCAGAAATGAGCTGGAGGTCAGCAGTTGTAAATAGCACTTCAATTATAAGCCTTTAGTTAGTATTTCCAGCAGTAGCACAAATGTAACACTGCACAGATAGTAATTTAACTGATCGAGGGAAAAGAGTAAGACTAGAACTGAGTAAAATGCAAATATATCAAAATTAAAGTCAGTGTAATGATCTGAAACACAGCAGATTTAGACAATCATGCATTAGCCAAGGCAGAATCCTGTAACACAGGATCTCAGAAGCTGAAAGCACAATAAGGTGGAAATCCTGCATCCAGTGAAAAGGGTTATTGATCAGTCAGTTTACATATGGAACAGAAGAATAACTAAAATAAGCTAATAAGTGTCTTGAGGAATACTACAGGACAAAAATGGAAATGTAACAAGGAGGAAAAAAAACCAAAAACCTTGCAGACAGAAATACAACACCACAGAGCAAACACTCAGCAAAAAGCATAGTTTAAAGTTACAAACTCAGCAACAAATGCTACTCACGGTGTAACTGGAAAAAAAAAAAAGCTAACAATATATTCCAGTTAATGCACAGATTTAAGGTAGGTTGCAAAAAACCTGCCAAATTAAGAATTAACTGAAAGGAATATGTAATATTTTCATCTAGTAGTTTTTGTGTCAATATTTCCCTTGACTATTCTTGAAACAATAACATTTTCCAAAGGAAGCCTAAAGCTGGTTTTATTTGTAGGAACTAAGTTCACAAAAGGATTTCAATGGAATGATCAGGTGCAAGCTTTATGCATAAATAAGCGACTGTGAAGGTTCACTCATTGCCTTCGAAGTTATTTGACACCTAAGGGAACTACATCTTGGAACTACTGCAGGTCCTGCTTCGAAAGAGTTAATAATATTCCATCACATTTTGTTCTGTTATCCCTGTTGCTCTGTACCTAGGAACTTCACACTGTGAATTAAGTGCTTTATGGGGTTTGGCATGAAATGTTTACTGAAAATATATCCAAACACGCTGTAGCAATTGCACAAAACATTTTACTTTAAATATGATCCAGAGCTACCAAAACACCGTCTTCAAAACCACAATTTCAGTTCCAGTGAAAGCACAGCCCTTATAGATCACGACAGAACAGAAATGGAAGTTCAGCCCAACCTCTCTTGCACTGGACATGTAGATGATGGCATTTTTCACTCTGGGATACAGATACTAAGTGAAATCAGTTTATTCAAAACGTAGTCCTGGAGCATGATAACAAGGTACATCTGTTCCTTTTTACTGTAAACTCCTTTTCGTTTTAGTTAGGTCCTTGCCTACATTAGTAGTCTCTATCAGCAGTTAATTACATCTCAATATGAACTTCAGAATAGATCAAAGGCTGTATCTACTTATCTTAATCATGAAAAAGACCTAGTGACTTCAACGAGTAACCTACCTGATGCAGAGTTTATTTTACACTTATTTCAAATTGTTTGAATTCATGAGACAAATGCAAAACAAATTCTAAAGCAGAAGGCTCCTAAAAGGTGATCTACACAGAAAATAAGAGAGGCAGGTTGGAAAACTGTTATCAAATTCAAGTCTCAAATGCAGGAAATTCTACTGAAGAAGGATATGCAAGGGAAGCTGCAACTGAAAAAAGTGAGAAAAAGCCAAAGGTATGCAATTTAGCTTTCCAATCCTTTGTTTATCACAGTTTTGTGGACCATTGCAGTCGGTGCCACTTCATGAAGTGTCACCGAATAGTTGATTTGGTACTATTTGTAGTTGTTAGAGCTGTACTTTGAACTGGTTTTAGGTTATGATTTTTATTTTTGCCTTGATTGGTTTATATCTATGACATTGACTGGTGAGATTTGCATTTTGTACTAATACAGTTCTGCTCACTTCCAGCGCAATTCCACCCTCAACTTGGTCCAAATATTTGTGCAATTTTTTGCCCTTCTTCTCCACCATTCTCTGCCCCTATCTATCCTTCTCTTTTCCCTTCTTCTACCTTCTCTGACCTTCTCTTTTGCCCTGCTTCTTTTTCCTTCTTCCTCATTCATCTCCACCCATCTTCTTCACTGCTCTGTCCCCTGTCTGCCCAGCTCTGTCTGCCTGTCTTTGACCTTCTTCAATCTTCTCCAACCTTCTCCATTAGCTGTAATTCCAAAAGACGGCCTCGGCCCTGCTGTCTTTAAATGACCATGTCAAGGCATGAAAGTCAACAGGATAAAGCCAACATTTTGGGTCTGTTACTGTAAAGGTTAACTAGAATCTATCTAGATTAGATGCACTATCTAGAATAGAAACAGAGGTAAGTGCTGCATGAGGAGCTAAGAAATCTAGCAACTTTCTCTTAGAAACTACTTTAGCATATGTACGATCCCTGCTTATTCTCCCTAATGTTTTGAAGTGCACAGAAGGAAACAGTTGTCACAATCCCTGGACTGATTTTGAAAATAGAATTGGGGAGAGAGGGGAGAACCACCTGTAGTAGTTGTAGTAGCAGCATCAGTTGCTGTTACCATTTCCTTTTCTTTGTCAGAAGGCCATGGCCCAATATATGGCCCAATAATTGAACAGAGGATTTCATGTTATTTATCATATGTTAACGCCATATTCACCAAATTCACCAACATTGTATAGAAGCTGCTCTGCCAAGCTTCTACACAAAGTGTGCCACAGAAAACACGAACCAGTGCAGTAAGCCAGCTGTGGAGGTTGTGTTATCAATTTGTAGTCTGGCTTATTCCCAAGAATCTGCAGTCACTGTAAGCATTAAACACACACAGAAGCATAAAACAAAAGTAGCATGGCAATGAAATCACATTTATCTATAGCAGAATATTCTCACAGTATGAAATACTTTCGAAGTGATAAATACAACTCAAACCCTCCCTCTTCTCTGGTTTTTAAGAAAGCAGTACTGTGGTATGTGGTGGACAGGGAAAAACTCCCATACCACACCCAGCAATACAGCTAATGTGACCTAGACACCTTGCAGGGGACAGATAGGACCAGGTATTACGTCCTGTGTGCAGTCACCTACCTGGACAACTAGGATGTTACATGGTAATGCTGGTAGAAATGGAACACAAAGGTAATACCTTCCTCCTACCCAGGTGGGCTAGCTGCTCCACAGCCAAGCATTTGAGCTGAGATTTTCACTGCATGCCCAGATGCAAATAAAAGAGTGGTAAACCAAGAGATACACAGCACCAGCAGTGGTATCTGTTGGTGTTTCAGTGCTTTTCCATGTACAGTAAGGAGTTCATAATTTTCCCATGACTCTAATCAGTACTCAGAGGAAACTAAGTCTACCTCTAAATTCTGAACCACATCTATTGGTACAAGCAGTAGAAAAGGCAATCCAGAAATAAGCATGAACAAAGACATTGCAATGGTATGAACAGCCATGTAACTCAACCTGTAGGGACTTAACATAGGGCACAACTTACAAAAAATTTCAACCTGAGGTAAGCAAGAAATTAAGGAATATAGAAAATTATAATGAAATGAATTGATATAGCATATAACATTTACTAATTCTGTTTGTCCAATGTAAGTTAAATTGCAGCACTAAACAAGGAATGAATTAAACTGCCCAAACACAAGGATTAAAAAATAACTAATTTTGATAAAATTTCCCTTCTCTGCCTTCTGTGTATGTGTAGTTGATCCTGTCTTATGCTTGGACTGTAAAGTCCTTAGGGCAGACATTGTCAACTTTTTGTTCCCAATACAAAACAGACGTGTAAAGATTTAACATTCAAGTTATTTTATTAATCTTAATAAAAAGAGATAAGGCCAATACTGAAAAGACTTTCTTTTCATTTCTTTCACATAGCATGATGTCACTTAACCTCCATATATTGTGATATTTTCAGGCAGTTATTGATTGAGCCTATGTCATCTTTTCAGAATTTTAATTCCTTACGGGATTCTTGAATTAAAGAACACTTCGCTATAGACTGCCTTTGTGTTGATTTTTACATTACTGCTTAGAACTTGAGTGATTACAGAATACGTGACTAATTCAGAGTTATAGCAATAAGGAAATTCTCCTCTTTTGCAAAATTCACTGATAATTTTTTTCTTTCTTCTCCCTCTCTCTTTCAAATTATGAGACTTTCTGCAACAGAGAAAATCATGATTTATTACAACACTGTAATAGATTAAATCAGAAAGTGGGTGATTGGACATACAATACTACTAAGAAGTATGAGACTTTATATTCTTTTGTTTCCAGTGTGATCAGTTTTGTACGTTTACCACTTGCAATGCCTCATAGAAAGACATACATATTAAAAAAAAAATAGGAGCAACAATCCTTGCCCACATGCAGTAACAATGGCTCCAAATCACTTTTTTTCCTGCCTGAGGATTCAGATGACAGTCAGTTTGTTTAACTCCCACCGACTATTTTAAAGTTTTGCTTGCAGTGCTGGAGCACTATAAGGGAAATGGCAAAAAATTACCTCATCCTTAACAATGCAAAAAAACATATTTATAGATGCACTTAAAACCCCAAAATTAAAAAAAAAAAAATTTAAACTAAACAGTCTCTAAAAGGGTGAACTGTGTCACTGTAGTAGCAAGGCATGCCTAGCATACAATGCCATACGTATGTTACTCTCCTCCATAGAGGAAAGCTGGCCAAAGGATCTTGAACAGCATGTGGCCCTTGGCTGTGTCGGAGCAGGAACACTGCCACTGCATCAGGCAGGTGACAGCAGGGCTTCCAGGCACAGGGACCGGCAGGAAATCCGGATCCTAAACTGCTGTAGAAAGGGTGTATCGCACTATCAAGGCTGAAGCCTTACACCCAGCTCAGCCCTGCCCCACAGTAAGAGCTCTGGGCAGAGACTGGCTGGGAGCTATCAGCAAATTTCCTCCCATAACGTGCAGCAGCAATCCTGAGGCTCTTGTGTGTAGAAAGATTTCAATCGGTGTTTTATAAAGTCAGAAGAACCGTGCATTTCTGTCTTAAAGCAGCTCGAGCACTGGCCATTTCTCAGGCTGGCTACAGTTGGTGGTCACTTTGCAATTCTGCAGAAGTACCGTGTTGCCCTGATTTCCACCTCTGACATTTCCCTGGCCCTTTCCTGCCTATGTGAAAAGCGGAAGGTCTGGCATAAAACCAATTATGCAGTCTTTGCTTCACCCAGGATTCCCATTCAGCTCGTTTTTCCCCCTTAGCGCATGCAGTTCAGTAGCATAACCAAGTTTACATAGACATATCCTAATTTTTTGGAAATTAATGATGGTAACATGACAATTTAACATGAGTTTGGAATAAGCAGCTGAAATTGGCATATTTCAATCACTGAATTAAAACAATTTGGGAGAGAAAAAATATAAAACAGATGAAAGAAATATTAAAGAATACTAAAGGAGGAAATTAAATGGGAGAAACACCTAAATATGAAAGCTGGAGTACAGAGGCAGTGTTTTTATAACAAACTTCATCTTCTAAAAATAATGAACAAAACCTCTAAAACATAATAAATTAATGTGCAAATTTTTTGTAAAGGAACTCACTCTGGATAGTGCCAAAACTTCTGCAGAAAGGATGACTCTCATCCCAAGATAAAATTCTCTTCTCCTTCTACAAGTCTATCAATAGTAGACATTCTCAAAAACACTTATTCCCCACACCCCCTTGAATCTTCCCAACAAAGTTTCACCCGGGTACTGCAATTCACTTCATAATTTTTTTCTGGCTCAAAAGATATGACCTGGGATAGTTGTACCTGCCAGTCCAGCCTTCGTTTTGTTCATCCAATTATGAATGTTGATGGGAACAAAGACTGTAATTTGTGTAAATAGATTCCCCCTCCTCTCTCCCTGTCTCTGCAGCAAGATACTGAGCAACTTGAAAATGCATAAAATAAAATCCCCCAAGGACTAAAACTCCACTTCAAAATTCCCACTGTTTACTACAAAACTAATGCATTCTGCTAGTGGTGACCACTCTACTGGTGAACTTTCATTTCTAGTAAATCAAGAAACTTTTAAAGTAAACCAGAATAAAAGAGTACTATTAGTTAAAAAGCCGGGTGGGAGGGAAGAAAAAAAGTCCATATAAAAATGTGATACTACTTATTATTGAAACATTTTTTTTTTTACTTGGGAGAAACCCTGAGGACACACTCCATTCCAAGAATAAGTTGTTACAACTCTAATCACCTTAGAGTAACACTAATCCAAATTTAAGCATGTAAGCATGATCAGAACAAAGAATTTTAAATGGAGATTCTTAGATATGTATTGTAGAAAGCACTGGGAGAATTTTGAATCATAATGGTTTGGGTTGGAAGGGACCTTCTAAGGCCACAAAGTCAAACCCCTCCTGCAATGAGAAGGGACATCTTCAACTGGATCAGGTTGCTTAGAGCTACGTCCAAACCGATCTTGAATACTTCTAGGACATCTACAACTCTGAGCAATCTGTTCCAGTGTTTCACCACCCTCATTGTAAAAAACTTTCTTATAACTAGCCTAAATCTACCCTTTTTTAGTTAAAAAACATTACCCCTTGTCCTATATATAGACCAAGGAAAAGTGAAGCTGCATAGCAGAAAATTTACAAATCTTGAGTTATTGCAGCCAACATATTTTTCAGGGAATAGTCTTGTTTTATAATCTAAATCATAATCACAGAGAGAAAATAATCACTTCTTAACAAGATAAAGATAGGACTTTAACAGCAGCACAGGTAACAGGTTAGTTTAATAAATAGGATGGTGCAAAACCATAGAGTGCTATATAAGTAATGATCAATGTTTAAAATCAATGCTCTTGCAAACTGAAGCCAATGCAAAGGGGCTAGCACCAGGGTAAGGTGATCCGGTTGATGTATTTTGGATCTGCTGAAATAAATCCATTTATAGGAGCATTTGCAGGATGACTAAGTTAAAAGAGCACTGCAACAGTCAGGCCTGGCTAAGGGAACGCCTCCTCCTACTGTCAATATTTCAAACTGATAAAGAGCTGACTGAGTGCAATCAGTGCTGTGATGAATAAAAGAAAGCTTGGGACCATTAACATTAATGGGACTTGTGTGACTAAATGCTCATATATTGTTCTGAAAATTCACCCGACAAACCAAGAGAATTTTTTTGCTTACTCTTCCCCTTTTTCCTGCAGATTACATATGATCAGTTTAAAAATATATTGCAACATAGTAAAAACATCTAAAATAACTTCATATTATTAATATCCCATGAGTCAAACAAAAAGAAATGAAAGAATGACAGAGCTCACTCTGGCTACCTGGAAAACTTGAGAAAATAGAAATGCCAGCTTTATAAGCACAGATAAAATTGGCTGATCTAATATCTTCAGGCAGAGTGCCTTAGCCTTGGGGCACGATGACAAAGACTCTAGCACCTGCCATCTACAATGCATACTAGGGAATGGTTAATACACTGGCAGTCTGTGAAACCTGGTTGAACTCTTGTGGGAAGACAGAAATTCAGATCAGCAAGTATAGTCCTAAGATCATATATATCCAGGATATGACCTGGTTCAATAGTTTTAATTCGAAATGTGGTCATTTGTTTTTCTTATCATCAGTATTAAATACCTATCATATAAGCAGTGCTGTACCATAGGCAGATGATATCTTTTATCTCAATCCCCTCCTGAAATCTAAAAAATACCATGTCATTCAATGGGGGTACAAGGGAACACATTTAGAGTTAGGGTTGTTCAGGAGAACATTTCATATTAGTATATATTTATAGCATAACTGGGCAACATTTTGTTCCATATAGCTATTTAATACAAAAAGTTTCAAAAAAAAATCTGATACAAGATTTATAGTTGAGTTAAACACCAGTCTGAAGTCACTGCTATAAGATAAATATTTAAAGCTTTTATACTGTGTTTTAGATTTGGCAGAGTACTCCAAACTAAGGTGCAATAGCATAGAGAGAAGATGTTGAGCAGGACAAAAAATTCTCCTGATGGGGAAAGAGACCTCTGTCTGGCATGTTCCCCAGTCACAGAGGGAGAAAAAAAAAAGAACAGACAAAAGACAAGTAAATGTCATTTATGACTTCAAGGCTTATCACAGTTCCAAGGAATTTAACATTTTTTTCCACAGAGGAGAAAAAATCCCCATAATTTTATCCAACATAAAATTAGCTGTCCCAGCATTGAGTCATTTTTATTTTTAGTTCTTAGCCATGTCAGGGATTATATTTATTTTAGTACCTACATTATTTTAAAAGCAAATGCTATATTGGAATATGCTCCTATCATTAGAGATATCTTCCATCATTTAGAAACAAAAAAATCACATGTGTATATCTGCTCCTTCACTCTGAACACCTCAGTCCTAAAATGGGATCATGATAAGGCTTAAGGTAAAATTTTCAAGCCTCCCGATCAATCCCAACCTCTACTCACCATCTCATTTATTCTTTGACCAACAGACTGAAAAAAATAGTGTATGTGACAAAACAACAATGCTGGGATTAAGCCAACCATAGTACTGACTACTTGCATAATTAAATCCATTAGTAATATGAAACAAGAAAAAATATAGAATGCTGACAGAAGAATTTTGAAATTACAAACAAAGAATGGTTCTTAAATCCAAAGTAGAGTAAATATGAAAAAATAAAATGCCTTTTCAGTAGACAAAGAAAGAAAAAACAAATTATTTCAAAATAACAATTTACAGGTCTTTACAGATAATGAAATCACAAAATGTGGTGACTGGAAATAACATTGCTGTGTTTAATTATCAGTTCTACTGTATCATCAACTTCTTCATGAACACAGCTGAAAACACCAAGTTCCAGCCATTTTAGCACTGGTTGGCAGAGACAGCAGCCTACAAAAACCTGCCACCTTCCACCTGTGACTAGCAAGGAGATTATGACACTGCTTGTCAGGAATGCACCTGGTCACAACAACTCTCACCTTCATGATCTTAAGCAAGAACAGGTTGCAATATTTTAGCTTACATACCAAAAACAAAAATGGGGGAAAAAAGGAAAAAAAAAATTGAGAATGCAGCAGCTTTATTTACACTCTGCCACAAACACATTATCTCACTGGCTCTGCTCACTACATGGGCTCTCCATAGAATATTAGGTCAAAAGTAAGGTCCCAATATTAATCTTCATGGCCATCCATGGAGGTGGCTCAAGATATCTCAAGAGTGCCCTTTTCATTATGTTGGTGACCTCTCTCAACAACTGCTGTTAGTTTCAAGGCTCAGCAGAGCAAGACTGAACTGCCTTTGCAAGAAGGATAGAGGCCCTGGAACTCATTAGAGGAGCAGATCAAAAATGACCACAAATTTCACATCTTCCTAAAGACAGTTTAAACCCGTATCTAGTCAGGCTTTCCAAAGTCCTACATTAAAACAAAAGAGAGGAGGCAAAAAAAAAAAAAAAAAGAGAAGAATGTTAAGCCAGAGGTAAAAAAGAAGTAGGTAAATGAGGAGTGAGAAAAAACCAATGAGAACAACTTGTTTTGGAAGATATTCAAGGTACCACTGGCAAATTACGATTAAGATCCAATATTTCAATTATCATTCTTACCTAACACATTGATATGAATATTGGTTTAAAAAATTGCACTAAATGCACACATTGGTTAAAAAAAAGAATAAGAATTTCAGATTTTTTTCCATCCACAAATGGAAGAAGTTTGCAACTCTGAATTCACAGTATAAGACAGAATGAAGTAAACAACCCATGAACTAAACCTTCCTCCCAAAAATGTCCAATATTAGTAGCAAATTAAAAAAAAAATTAAAATGCCAGACTTTTCCCACTAAGTAAAACTGATCTCAAAAGGACCATCTGCAGATATTAAAGAAAATAAAATCAGGTTGCTGATCTAAAATTAGTTAAAATTGAAAAAACTGCATGGGTTGTAAAAAATAATCTGTTTCTAATTCCTAAGGAAGATTTTGAAGTCAAATCTATTGGATTTCCAATTTTTGTTTTTACTTTGCTTGCAAGATCTTAATACAATTCTAAATTCTGTATATTTTAAAACCAAATAAACTGTAGTAAAATCCAATATAGTTAAGGCCAGTCTAGGCAGCAATAGTTGGTGATTACCAGATCAAAGGCCCTACTTAAATCAATAAAGATAGCTCCTGTACATTGATTACCATCCAATACCATAAAAATATAATTGCTTACCTTGAGAGGAGCAGTACAAGTGAAACGAAAAGACCATAATAGGTCAATAATTATTTAAATTAAACTTACATCTTCCTTCATCCCATGGACCAACCCTAGCACATACCGAAATGGTGGTGATTTACCAGTTTAAACAGACATATTAAGATGTCAGCAAAGGGCTTAGCTGTAATTGGGTCAGCAATTTTAAGCAGTCAAGGTTCCAGGTTGTCAGCGTCTCCATTTATGCTCCCAATTAATCTTAAGGTATTATGGATCTTAAGTCAGTAGGCACAGATCTAACTACTTTCAGTCAAATCTCATTTTGGGTATATACAGAGATATAGTTACTTTTTGAGATCTTTCTACAGTACAGTATATAATTCTCTAGAATAGCTTTTAGTTAAAAAAAAAAGTCATGCAACAATTTGCTATCAAGATCAATAAATTCTCCATAATTTAGGATATAACATTTCTGTCACTGTATTAAAGAGTCCTTACACCAGAGCAATACTACTTGGCAGGTTTGTGTTTTCATTCTAATGGTTAGGCTAACAGTTGCTTTCTGAATTCTCATTTACTATACTGCACTATAACTTTGCAGTTATTTGAAGTTAAAATTCTGTCCATATACATTTTCCACCTTCTACTAGGGATAGTCTATCAAGTCCAGCACATTTCATGGAAAGTATGAACCTATTGAGGAAAAGACAGAGATCCCATAAGTGCATTCTCATGTAATTCTGTAGAAGGATCTTAAAAAAAATAAATAATTTTACAATTATTTGTGTTCATAGTTGAAAAATATAGCAATGTATAGCCCCAAAAACCAAGGAAGTGCATTACACTTTACAAGTCAAAATAACAAGCAAGATAGAAGCAATATTTAATTAAATGTATGTTTTACTCTGAAGTTCAATCTTTTTTTAATAATATACATTTACTGAAAAAAGATATTACCACATAATGTGTGAGAAAGTCATTCTAGTGTCAACAGTATTGTGTGGTGTTTCCTATGACAAAGCTCACTATAATCTCCAGAAACTCTGTACATATATAAAATAACTAAAAGGATTCAGCGAAATTAAAATGTTTCAACTTCAACATGGTGCATAATTTGTTTCTAAAACATACTTTCGTAAGTAAAAGAAAAAGAAAATCTTTTCTAACCATATTTTCTTCTTGCCAAATACTTTTTCATTAATAATTTGAACAATTAATTTACATCACTCTCGTAATCTTAAATAACAAAAGGATTTAAGGTTTTTTGTTCCTTCTTTCTATGTATCAGAGACATGAATTTGTTAGAGTGTGATTATCCCAAGGTAAAAAAAAAAAAAAAAAGTAGAAGTCTAAATTTATCAATGTCATGAAGTAGCTCTTTGCAGGATGGTTAGGTAGACAATGGTAGTGAAATTCTCAAAGAAAAATCACATTTGCATGGAGACTTTGCGTCTTCGAAATGTAGGGGCTAAAAAGGCTTTTGTGTGAAATTGGTCCTGGACACCAAATTTTGATGGTTTGCTAAACACTAGAAAGGCCTTTTTAACTTTCTACTACTTTGTGATAGGCAATATGAAAAAAAAGGAGACAATATCATGAAGAACACAGAAGGAAGACAATCAAAGGCATTATTATGGTAAAACCATGAAAGAAAAAGAATGGGTGGAAGGGGAAAAAGCAAGAAACAATTCATGGACAGTGCCAAAACTGGGGGAAAAATATGAAAAAGCAAAAGAAATTTAAAAAAAAACCAAACCAAACCAACCAACCAACTAACCAAAAACCAACCAAAAAAACCCAGGAAAAAAACGGGGTAGGGAGGGGTAAATAGAAAATCAGGAGAACCTGTAAGCACTACTAAGAACTCTCCTTACAAACCCAACTGAAAACACATGTTGCTGTAAACACACAGTATAACAGAAAAGCATTTACTCCACCCTTCACATACAGATGTTCATCTAATGCAGCAGTCAATGTCTCTTATAGTTCAGATCAGAGAGAGATTTCATGAATATTAAAGATTTCTACCCATTGCTGTATTCATCAGCAATGTTCCAAATGATGGAGATGTCTGGGATTCTCCTATGACACTGGAATTTTTCTTTTAATTACTGTTTAGAATAACTATTTAGGCCACACTAAGTCTGTAAAAGTAAACACACAAAATTTAGGAAATGCAAAACCAAAATTGTCCACAAAAAATTAACGCATACCCAAATAGAGAATGAATAATGATATAGTCTACAATTATACAAACACACATTTCCCATAAGATATCTGCCTCAAGGATTTTATGATGTTCAGCAACTAAAACAGAATTCATGTAGCAAATAAGGATTTTGTGCACAGAAGCCTGTCTTTTTTGATGTAGTGCTCTGTGGATGTTTAATGAAAGAGGAAGGGGGTATGAAAAGTGAACGACTAGCACAGTTCAATGTCACTCTGGAGAAATCTGTCCTGACCTCTGCCACAAAATTCTTATTCAATATGAGGTAAATCACTTAAGTCAAACTTTTCAGAGTTATCCACTCTTCATTCTCTTTAGTGCTTGCATTTACACAACTCCACGGAGATCTGTGAAAGTGTTAAGTGGTCCTAATTGAAAAGGGGTTGGCGGCATGAACTACTCTGAAAACCCAGGTCCCACCTATGTAGAACCAAGCACTCAAAATTAGCATTCACTCCTCTTTTTTCTTTACCCAAGGTCCCTATTCATAAAATGAAACTAGTACTGTAAATGTTGTACTAGTGAATATCAATGATTACTAAGTATTCAGGTACTTCAGTGAAAATAGAACAGGAAAAAAGAAAATCTGCATATTCTGTGATATACTTAAGAATACATAAGTACAGTCAGACAGACATAAAGCCATATACGCAACAGAAAGAATTTTTAAAAGGCAACAGCTGGTCCATACCATACACAGAACCTATGGAAAGACAGCTTTAATCAACTGGTTACATGTCATCATAACACATAAATACAACACAGTTCAATTAAGTTCATGCTGCTTATTTTAACTCCATTTCCAGAGCTCTAGGTGCTTAATTTTGCAAACTTAATTTTTTCTATATGTATTAGTGCAGACAGTTGGGTTTTTTTCCTCTAAATTACCAGAGTCTAATCCTGAATGATAGTTTTTCCATAATGGAATTATTCAGTCTATGATCTGATTGATTTTAGACCTTAAATACTGAATCTTAACACACGTAAATTTTTAATCCTTTAATTTCTCTATTCTGCCCGTAATTGATAAGGACAGTCGTACTTAGACAAGGTCTTAATTTAATCACCCTGAAAATCAATTAGAAGGTGAAAAGCTTCCTTGTGTTATTATTATGAAAATTTCTTGATCAAATTCACAATGCAATCAAAATCAATGCATGACACCTCACACACTTCAGTCAATACATAATTCAGTATTTACATCTTCACCCTTTAAAAACAATATGGGAAGGAATTTGTATCTTAAAAGCGGAAATAATTTAAAGGCTCACTATTAGTCAAACACAATGTCTGAAGCCATTGGACTAAATAACCCATTATAAAAATGATGTAAATAAGGGCCAAACATGTACCAGAAAGCATTAATTTCACTTCAAGTATCTCTCCAGTACAGTGGCAAATATCTCTTTGCTGCAACCTTGTTGAAAACTCTCCACAGAATCAGAAGGAAAATTTATTAAGCAAGAGAGGTGAATTAGTCACCAACAATGGTGAAAAGGCAGAAGTTCTCAACACTTTCTTCACCCCTCTCTTTACCAGCACCGTTGGATCCTAGGCTTTGGGAACAAAAATCAAGCTTGATGCAAACACAGACCCACTGTCAGTAAAGGAAGAATTTGTATGTGAACAGGAGCTTGGCCTCTACAAATCAATGGGACTTGATAATATCCACTTGAAGGTGTTATGAGAGCTCATTGACATTGCTGCAAGGCCAGTCTCCACAATCTTGGAGAAGTCGTGGAGATCAGGGGACATCCCAGAAGACTGGAAAAAGGCTAATGTCACTCCCATCTACGAGAAGGGTTTAAAGGATGATCCAGGAAATTATAGGCCCATCACTCTTTATTCCCTGGGAAAGTTACAGAGTGAATCTTCCTGCGGGCTGCCACAAGTCCAGATGAAGCACATGACTGGGGAAAGCCAGCATGGATTCACCAAAGGCAAATTGTGTGTGACAAACCTGACTGCATTCTACAACAAAGAAACCTCCTTGGTGGATGTGAGGCAAGCAGTGGACATTGCCTACCTCAATTTCACCAAGGCTTTCCATACAGCTGGCCACTGCCTCCTCAGAGAGAACCTGATGCACGATGGTCTGTGTGGCTGGTCTGGGGAACTGGTTGTCAGGCAGCACCCAGAGGGGAATGGTAACTGGCAACCTGTTACAGTGAGGTCATCCAGAGACCAATATTGAGCCTAAAGCTGTTTAGTATCTTCATAAGTGATCTAGATGATGGGATCAAGTGTGCCCTGATGAGATGTGATGACGCCAAACTGAGAAAAGTGGACACTTTGGAAGGGAGAGCCACCTTGCAGGAAGACACGGATAGACTGGAAGGATGGGCTAACAAGAACCTTATGAAATTGAACAAAGACAAATATAAGGTCTTGGGAAAAATATAAGGTCTTGCACTTGGGAAAATGTAAAACAGGAGTGCAGCACAGGCTGGGATCTACCCTGCTGGGGAAAAGGACCTGGGGATCTTGTGGACAAGCAGCTCAGTATGAACGGAGAGCATGCTGCTGTGGCAAACGAAGCAAGCAGGATGCTGCATCACCAAAGACATCACCAGGAGAGATAAAGAAGTCACTATCCCACTCTACTCAGTGCTTCTCAGGCCACACCTGGAACACTGTGTTCAGATTTGGTTCCCACTGTGCAAAAAAAGATGTGGACAGGCTGGAGAGGGGCCAGAGAAGGGCCACAAAGATGATAAAAGTACTGGGAAGCCTGCCATGTGTGGAAAGGCTGAGGGAAAAAGGTTTGTTCAGCCTTGAGAAAAGAAGGCTCAAAGGAGACGTTATCACCATGTCCCAGTATTTAAAGAGTGGCTACAAGGAAGATGGAGACTCCCTTTCTACAGAGTTACATAGAAAAGATGCGTGTTAATGGGTTCAAGTTACTCCTGGGGAGATTCCAGTTGGATGCAAGATGAAAAATTTTTACAATGAGAACAACCAGCCATTGGAATAATGTTCCCAGGAAGTTGTGGATTCCCCAGCTCTGGACACTTTTAGAATTCGACTGGACAGGGTGCTGGGTCATCTTGTCTAGACAATGCTTTTGCCAAGAAAGGTTGGACCTGATGATCCTTGAGGGCTCTTTCAAACCTGGTATTCTCACCTCCAAAAGGTGAACATCCATTGAACTACTCTTTTCTATGTTCAAACCTGCTTCAAATTCTTTCTTTGATCAAATTCTTTCTTTGATTCTTTAGGGATTATTTCAGCCCTTACTTTAACTGAAGTGAAATAAGCCTCCATTTAACACAGAGTATACAAGCATCAGGAGATGCTTGGTACCTTCCACTGCCTCCTTTTTCTTTTTTTTAATTAAATAAACATCATGTATTTGTGTAGCTTCTACTTCCAACTTTTTCTTTATGTTTGTAATTTTCAGTACTACCCAATCTCCCTCGCAACAAGTTCCTCCATCTTTTCTTAGAGGTAAACAAGCGCAGAGAAAATCAGAAAGATGTCATGTCTGAAGCAAAACACAGCACTTCCATAACTGTTTCTTCTGCTAATTCTTAGGCTGGTCACCTACTGAGAGAATGCCCACTACATTCCAAAATACTGAATCATGTTTACATAAAATGAATGAAAGTCTAACTAGAGTTGTGACAAAAGGGGAAAAACTGCTGTTCTTCAGTACAGAGTACATGTCATGTGGTGTGTTCGTGATAATCAACAGACCCAGTTCTGTAACTAGTTTTGCACAGACAGTTGAAACTATGCTCTAGTTTAGGAAAGGGCCTTTCCACTGGCAGCTTGATATAACAATGGGAAAGCTCTTACAACTTCCACAGCTGGGACTACTATGTGCTCCAAAACTTTCCATGCACAAGCAAAAAAACCCTGTTTTTAACCACGCAGTGCAGAATGTCACACAATGCTGGCAAAAATCTACTCTGGCAATAATGCTAAGAAGATTTTTTAAAAAAATTGCAATCGTGTGTCAAAGCTTATGCTGCATAGTTGATCTATTAAAGGCAAGATGTAAATATGAAAAATGATATACAAGGTGAGATTCTTTTTTTTTTTTCCTCCTCTGTAGTGACTACACCAAAAAAAGAAAAAGCAGCTATGTGTACTGATAGAAAGTATGTCAGTGCCTAAAAAAATCAGCTCATCTTGGTGAAAATATTACCCCTGTAACACTGGCAAGGTCAGCATCAGCTTGGCTTATTTGTTGCCTAAGTCCCTGTTGTGCATGTTCAAAAATGTTTTAAGTTGTTTTGTTCATAAAGCAGCAGAGTTCACTTTGTTGTGCTGGATCACTACTTTTTCTCTATATGCAGCTCCTCTCTCTCTCCCTATCTTTAGGCTTCTTGGGATTCAAAAGGAAGAAAGGGAGGAATGTGTTTTTCAAGATGAAACTGTGAATTCATTTTTAAGTACTAAGATAAAATTCTACCTAAAATCTCTGTGCAAACAGTTCTCAGGCAGAAAAAAGGATGGTTCTCCTTCTTACTGAAGCCAGCCACTTGACGTTGATATAGGAGATTTTTATCTTCCTTTCACAGAAGATGAAGATGTGGGTTCAAATCATTCTTTTGTGAAGACAAGAGGAGAAAATGTAATAAGTTGGCATAAAAATTAAAAGAATTTCTAAGGACAAGTCCTGTGGTAACAATCTAGCCAGAAAGGACACAACAAAATGCAAGTACTCCAAGATCTTTTTAGCGTATGATTTAATATAAAAGTCCGAAAAATGATTGGCATTATTAAAAGTTCCCTAACACACAAAGTGTGTTCTAAAAGACCACAATACAAATGTGCTCTCTTTCTTTCTCTCTCAGTATTCAAAAGCTTGGTGTAAGAATTTCTTTTGTAATAGTTTTTCCCTCAGAAAATCTTGTTTACTTTCTTCAGTTCAATGTAATGAAACAAAAAAATGCTGATTCTTAAAAAGCTATGAATGGAAAAAATGCCAGCAGGGAGACAAAGAACACATAAAGCCAAACTAAGCAAAAAGGTCAGATTTCTGTCCTCCTCTTCCAGTTCTCTCCATCTTTTTAGTGTAAGGCTGAAGCAAACAAATTTAACAGCATTTGCTGTAAAGTTGTGTCTATAGATTAGGGAATTCTTATCAACGGGCTGGAGAAATAGGTGGACCACAGGTGGACTATAAAATTGAGCAAAAAAAGTGGCTTAACAGCAGGACTCCTAGGCTTGTGATAAGTGGCACAAAGCTCATTGGGCAGCATTTACAACAAACTTCTACTGGGACCAAATCTGTTTAACAGTTTTATTCATTAAAATGGATCCCAGGCAATGGGATGGAGTGTGCTATCAAAAAGTTTGGAGGCAATAAAAAAAAAAAAAAAGAGGGCTGCAGTGGATACACTGCAACAGAGAGGTCTTGACAGGCTGGAGAAATGGGCTGACAGAAACCTTGTGAAATCCAGCAAATGCAATGCAAGTCCTACAGTGCAGTTTTGGGTACTCTGGCATTAAAAACAAACAAACAACAAAAAAAAAACCAACCACAAAAAAAACCCAACCAAAACAAAAAAAATAAAACACGCAAAAACAAAAACCCCAAAATAAAACAAAACAAAACCAAAACAAACAAATAAAACACTAAAACGCATCAAAACAGAAAACCCCAAATGAACAAAAACCAAATCAAACAAAAACCAAAACAAACAAAAACTCCAAACAAACTAAACAAACAAATGAAAAACCCAAAACCCCAAAACCAACAAAAAATGTACTTGCAGACTGGAATGAGTCCAGTGGAGGGGCACCAAGATAGTCAGAGGGCCAAAGTACACTACATATGAGAAGAGGCTGAGACAACAAGGTTTGTTCAGTCTTAAGCATGGAAGGATGGAGGAAATTATTGTCTTTCTTAATTACCACAAAGATATGATGAAGATGGAGCCACAGTTTCTTAGAGCTCTATTGTGAAAAAGAACAAGAGGCAATGGACATAGGTTCAAATGCAGAAAATTTTGTAGAGATATAAGGGGGGAAAGTTAACCAAAAGCCTGGTCAGACTGGAAACTGGAACATTCTTGGAAATATACTTGACTACATATGGAGAGAAAACTCAAGCAAAGGCCTAAACAGGTCTAGCAAGAGATTGGACTAGATGATTTCTCTTCAATCCTAAATTATTACACTATTCTGATTATTGATTAAAATTAATTTCTTACCATCTCAAATCATTAGTCATAAAAAGAAATGCTGAAAAATATCTAGAGGAGAAAAAATAAAATAGAAGCAAAACTTTTTCAACTCATATAACCTTCCCTCTCTTTATAGAAAATTTTCAATCAGAAAAAAAAGGCAGCTCTTTCCTCCTAGAAGTTATTTGGTGAAACGAACATCTTTCCTAGTTTCATTGGGTTAGTCTGAGTTTATAATAGGATATATGTTTGGAAAACATTCTTAGAGGTCACAGAATCAATCCACTTACTCCAAAGGAGAATCAATTTTACCCAGGTTATTCCTGACAAATGCTCATCCAACTATTCTTTAAAATCTGCATTGTCAGAGCTTTCTTTTTTTTTCTCACAAAATGAATTCTTCTGCTCAACTAGCCTGAATCTTTTAGGCAAAAACTCTTCTGGGAATACAATCTACAATCTATTTTGCTGTATTTTCAGCTTATTATGACTGCATTGCTGCTTTACTCACAGTAGACATGAAAAGTTGATTCCCTTCATTTAAGCTACATTTTTATATATTTTAACACCATCATTGTGTTTCATTTTAGTCTTCGTTTTTCTAAACTACTCCATTTTTTTGGCTTTTCCTCTTACGTTGTTTTAAGACCTTTAATCGTGTTAATTTTCTTGGTATTCAGTCATAATGCATTCCATAAATTTCTGTTAGGATGCTAGAAAAGGTGTGTTTATTTGGCTCCATACACTAATAAAAATATCTGCACCTTCAACTATCAAATGTTTGCTCAAGATTACATGGAGTGGAATTCGTTTTACATTACTGCAAAGACAGTTCACTGGGATGAAGAGCTATGGGGAGATGCAACACTGAATGACCACAGTCATTCTCAGCACTTCTGCTCAGAACAAATGTAAATGATGCTTGTGCAGTGTTCCATGGTAAACTCATTAAGAAACATCGTTACTGGAAAGATTCCCCACTCTGAGAAATGTCTGTGTATCTGAGCCAGAAGTTGGCAGTAAAAACACTAGCAGAAATATATTTTTTTTTTTAAATACACATTTTTAAGACCACTTTATGACACTAAAAATGTCATTGTAAAAAAGTTCTGCTTGTAATGTTTAATATATTAACATCTTACCTCATACAGTTATTTTCTAATTATTACAGAGCTGATACACATCATGAGGAGGTTAGCAAAGATTACGTAGTCCAGGCAAGACCTACTTCTTTTTAAGTGCAGTGTCCTATTTCAGAAAACTTGGATTCAAAGCAAGGCTGAGAACAAAAAGTTTCTTCAGAGTGGACTGCATTTGGATCAATATTACATGAATAATTTTCTTTTTAGAAAAAAGGGGCATCCAAGAGGAATGACATTAAAATATTAATAGCTAATTCAATTATTTTTAAAATATCACAACGAATTTTTTTATCCACCTGACAAAATTAATTATTTTATCACTAAATAAGTAAAGGCCACCCTTCTCACATGAATGTTTAACTAGAACTCCTGACATCAAGCTCAAACTGCATTTGAAACAATGAATAAAGCATGCTTGGAGAATTTGTTTTGCTCCATTTCATAGAAAGAATATGCATATTGTTTACAAAATCCTCTACAATGAATTGTCAACTTATGTTCAATGTTATATTTAAAAAGCAGTCTTATTTTGAGAGGCTGGGAGGAATGTCCCCTTCTACACAGCCATCTTGCTACTCTGCAGTTTCTTTCTTTTGTGGCAAGTCACTCTTTGAGCAGTGGGCAGTTCATCCAGTCCCCTCCAGATGCATCAAGTTTCTCCCCATGGAGCCCAGCTCTATCTCCATAGCATGGAGTCAAGGAGCTTTCTCATTCATCCATGTGTCCAACTGATTGCAATTTCTATCCTTTCTAACTATAATATGCCCTACCTCAATTTTCAATCAGTTGCTCTTTGGGCCCACAGGTTCCTTTCTAAAACAATCAGTAGTTTGGCATCTATTTGCTTAATAAAACTTCGAAACTAAATTTCCCTTTATCCATGCTTAGAAGCTTTATCCAGTATACTTGCTCTCGAAAATACTATTGACAGGATTTTCTACAAAGTTTAAACAGTGACACTCCTATCTGAAGGCACAGTATCCACCACCATACTCAGTAGGGTGCTTATGTGCTTTCTCAGGGAGTCCTGTTTTCAAAGAAAAATGTCATCCCTGACTCTCTGTAAAACAAAAAATTAAAGATGCTTAATCCTCAGGAGATATTTCTAAACTACAAATCTGGAACAGACAGTAGCACCTCAAATTAGAACCAAACTTGATCCTAAGCAGGGCTTGTTTACACAGATCAAAATCCTTAAATCAGTTTTTATATCATCCATTCAGGCACCTCAAGTCCTAACCCAAGGGGCAAAAAGTTCTCATAAATATATCTCTGGTTTGTTATTGATATTGACACCCACACACATTTCAGCAGTTCAGCATGCTATTTCCCATGGATTCTATTCAACTGCCTTGAATAGAATAGACTTAAAAGCCTTGGTACTTCTCTCCTATAAAGTACACAAAGACATTTTGTTCTGCTTTCCTGCAGAACAAAATATTCTCACCTATTTGTTAGTGGTGAAAGCCAGGTTTACATGCCATCATGCTCATTACCTTCATCTTTAGGCTTTTTTTGGACCTAGCCATTAGAGTCAGTCATTAAAGAGATAATACAAGTATAATTTGAATTTTAAAGGATATTCAGACACTCAACTGTTTACAGTTCTTTGAACTCCAAGCTTGGCTGTCTACACCCTGTATAAAATAGATAGTAGCTCTCTCAACAACTAGAGAACCAGAAAGATAAACACAACAGTGTTGCTGGAGCATTCTGACTCCAGATTGACATCCACATCACACAAGCTGTACCAATAAAAGCAAACCACACAATATAAATAATTTGTAAAATCCTCTACCCATTTCTAGAGGGCCTTTTAAGTATAAAGTCCTGCATTAAGTAGAATCTGAACTTCAGCTCCCTCTGTGTTAAATCAGAATCACGCATTTTGCTATGTCACGGGGAAGATATAAATATAAACACCTGAATACCCCAATCTTCATAGTGATGGGAGATGGATAAGTTCCTTAGCTAAAACAAGAACACTAACACTTCCTTGCCTTGGAGTATTTTGATAGATACAATGAATGCTGTTGTATCTAAGAACACCAAGGGATATGAATAAGTATTAAAAATCAAGTCTGCATCATTTGGGAAATGATATTACATATGCCTAAAACTTCTTCACAGTTTGAAGAGCTGAGAAGTTGCATGAGGACAGTTCTAGCAGAAAAAAATCCTCTTTTTTACCTGATTTTCTCTCATCTAATGTGTACTCAGAGCACATCTTCCTGTGCAGCTGGAGGCTTTGTTACAGACAGAAGGACACTGCTCAGTGTAGCCAGTGTTTATTGACTAACTTTTTTTTCTAAAGATGAATTTGGAAAATTTCCCAGATAATACATCTGCCCCTATTACTTGCACCTTGGAGTGTAAGACCAGCTAGGGAGGTAGTGAGGACAACTGCATTTATTAGCAATGAATAAACTGATCAATCTTTTTCTGGATTAACAGTGGGAGATCCCAGACACACCGAGAAGTATCTGTCTGCTGACTGACATATACAAGCTGGCACACTTTTGTGTCAAAAATGTACACAGCTGCATGCATACTAAAGCTGTTCCATCCATAAAGCACAATTGCCAACTGCTTGTCTTCAGACATTGGTTATAAGAGAGGGTCTCAACAACAAAACAACTGAAGAGTGCAGTTACAAAATATTTTTCATTCCCTTAAGTGTCTGTCTTTCTAAACTCTCTTGGACTTGCCATCATTTTTTGTAAGAAGGACAGATGATCTACTAATAAAACCCCAGATTAATACTTCTCAAAAACTTCATTGAGTTGCCAAACCAGAATTACAGATTTTTATGTACCAAACACAGACTGATTTAACCTCATTCTCAGTCATTACTAGCAGATGTCTGGACAAATTTTCTAGTGTGTTTTAGTTCTAGGTTGTCTCCAAATACTCTGACTAATAGCTGGTAGAAAAGAAAGAACACAATCCAAAGCTATGATAAATTATATTTATCCATACAGTCATCAGCCATCAGGTGCCAGCATGGAGGGAGCTTTATTTTAACATCTTTTCCCACCTGTCTGTCCAAACTCTCTCAGATCACCCCAGTCATCACAACAAACTTTATTCAAGGCATCAGTCTCAGCTTACAGAGTACAACCAAACCCTAGACTGAATCAATGCCTGGGTAGATTGGTGTTGGGCTTGCTTGGTTACAAATAGACAGGTACGTTAACAATCCCAATTACAACACTGTCTTCCCCCACACTCTGATGAGAAGTATGAAATTCAATGATACTCATCATTCTTTACCTGTCTGATTAAACTATTTAACTATACTGCAGTGATTGGGCTGACTGGAGTTCCACTGAGAAAAACTGCAGCTCACAATTCCTTTGGTGTTTAGATCATCACAACAGAAGAAACATACTAGAGGTTTTTTTGCTAAATATACAATAAAGGATGCAAACTGATGTCAGGAAAACCATCAAGCAATTTGGATGGGGAAAGGAGCCCAACAGCTGTTCCTACAGATTCCCACACAGAGACAGGTTTTGCCAGTCAACACGGTGTCAATATTTAACTAACACATTATCACTTGTTATTATTATTTGACAAGTAAGCACCTAGCCTGGAAAAAAAACCCGAAGTCATCTTCAACTTTGTTTTTTTAAGTCAGATACACTGAGTGATCATAGAGAGGCAAGAAGTTGATTTCTATTTTAAACAAAACCTGAACTTGCACACACATACTTGCAAGTATCGAGATATCTGTGCACAAATATTTCTGCCAGAATTACCTCTGGTGACCCTGAAGACAAGGGCATGTCAGCTAAGTGCTCTTCAAATCTTCAGCGTTCTTTCGTGTGTCAACAATGGTGCATGTTTTTTGCAGTCCTTATTTCTCTTAACAAACAAGTACAGGTTAAGTTGTGTCACTGCGTGGTGTGGCCTTAGCACCAAGCTAATGCTTGCTCTTAAGGTTGCCTAGATTAATTTTGGATTTCCCCCTGCTGCTGTCAGTCTCTTCTTTTAAACACTCACACTTCCTGAATGCCTACGCATTACTTCACTTACAGACATCTACAACATCTCAAACAGTCAACCAAGTTAATTTTTTTCAAAAAACATACAGTCCATGTCTTTGCTTTATCCCAGAAGAAAAGACATCAGCAAATGATGAGAATTACAGAACACAGACGTGACAACCCATTGTGGGTCATCACAACAGGACATAAATCTGCTTTAATATGAAAAACTCCCAGTTCCAAAATAAGTAACTAATAAAAAAAAAATTAAAAAAAAATACCCAAAGGCCCAGAAACAGCGGAATTCTGTCAGATTGACAGGATGTTTTCTTTCCTTGACAAAAAAAAAAACAAAACACCAAGATCACAACACAAATGTTCTGAATATGAAAGACAGACCTTTTTGAGTGCTTATGCAACCTCAGGAATCGTCAGAAAGATACCAAATAAAACACACCTTAGCATTCACAGCAAACTAATTAAAAAGTTTTTATCCCAGAAGAATAAATAAAATCTATCTTACATTTACAACTCAGAAATGAGTCAAATATGCAGCTAGAGTCACTGTCATGTACATCTCTCTGTCCAAACAGAAAGAAATACAAATCTCACGCATCCAATGTTTTTTCAACAGGCTTTTTACCCACTAATCGAAATAGTCCGTATATCACTAACTGTCACATTAAATTAATAAATTAAAACCTATATATTTTAAAATAAAAATTATATAGGACATGATAATAAATGGTAAAACAAATGCAGAGTACAATTAGTACATTTTGTACGTAAACTCATTTACCTGTAAAGTAAGTATTGGTGGGGAGAGTGGAACTAGCAAATCTGTAATACCCATTTCCGGGGAAACGGATCCCTTTCATTACTTCTGTGCTAAATGTAGCCAAAGATGAATCCATCCTTTCCACTTGGTAGATGGGAGAAGGCCCATTAAGCTCTTCAGGTTCATTCCAATATATCTTTACCGTTGTGCTGTTTATTCCTTCAACACGAGGGGCATTAAGTTTTCTTGGAGCTGTGGATAAATAAAAATTGTCTCGGTATTTTTATCCATAATACTTGGGAAACTAATAATTGCACATGACATAATTTTTGCAAAATGTCCTGCTTCAGTTTCTGATCATCTTAAGAATAAACACAAATATCCAAAAAAGCTAAATTAGAGGAGAAAATAAAAACCAAGAAACATGTTTAATCTTCATAAAAACTTAGTTTTAATTGCACAAGAAATACACTTTGTTTATTCAAGCTTTGGATAAATGTTTCTACTGTTATATCCAAAATATTTTTTTCCTGATCTTTAAGAATATTAATCGGCATCTTCATAAAAAGTATATTTGTATTCCTTCCTTGATCAGCCTCTCATTCCATACTCACTGTAAGTATGTATCTGTATGAACTTCACAATGGATGTGAGGGAAAAACCAAAAAAGAATCTGAATAGTTAATTAACTCTTGTTACATCTCAGCATGGCACATGACAACATGAGTCTTTTGTCACTGGACTTATCCTCACAAAAAAAAGCAGAACAGTTATTTGTCTAAATACTGAAGGCTCATCATGTTGTTCTCCTCATTATATGCACACCAGACATTAGTATGTATTCAGATAATAATTATTCAGTTCAAGAAAATGATCCTCTCTAACTTTTCTTCACCAATACTGGTGCACAATAAGATGCCATACAAGATTGTTTCCATGAAGGTATTAACATAAAACTATCTTATGTTATTAGGATGATCCTCCTTACCATTAAATTCAACACTTTGATAGTCTTTTGAAAATTCTGATAGCATTAGTAACTCTATAGCTGAGTTATTAACAAAACATATTCCATTTTTTTGTAAAATACTGTACAGTAAGCCACTGGAGGGCAGCATGACCTGTTTGGATAATGGCTCAATGGCCATACAGGTGGGAAAGAAATGGACCACCACTGAAAGATCTCTGGAGAAGTACAAGAACATTCTACTATGTACAGAATCTATATACATCTTATCTTGCCTTTTTTCTTCCCCTTCTTTCCCTGATAAAGAAAAGGATTTAACAACAGAAACTTCATTTGTACCCAGGAAGCGAAACACAATGACAACTTGTAAAAATTACTTGTTCCCATAATGACACAGTAAAGAGCAATAAACGCCTTTCAAGAACAATAAAACCCGAATTAAAATATGGGCCTTCAAAATCTGACATATTACTTCACAGCCCAGCATTGTACATAGCATGAGTTCTTTAGAGAAAGGAGAGATTGCTCCATTTAAAATGAATTAATAACATCCTTTTAAATATTCGCTCATTTCCAAGATGATTAACATATTTTTCATTTTTCTTATTTGCTGGTAGCATATTACTTCTTTCTTTTTCTTTGTCCCCCACGCCCCATAACTTGATAAATATTCTTCTTGGAGGATGCAAGGAGTGGGGGAACTGGGAAACTGCCAATGGCACTATGTGCTGTAAATTCCTGCTTAGGTATCATTTATGACTTCACAATCTAATTAGTATCTCAAACGATGGTAGAAATTTACAATGTCAAAATTGAAGTAATGCAGCGTGAGGTCATAAGCTTTCCTGAATAAGTAGGGCATAGCACTAATGAATTGTGGTATTAATGCACAAGTTTAAATAGAAAACATGGCTTAACAATCAAAACTTCACCTTTGAGGGAACTAGCATACGTCAGCATTTTAAATGAGAACTGAAGAGGTTGAGCCCTCCAGTTCAGATTACTGATGGCAAAACAGAACCGCTAAAATTCATTATTTTTAAAATGCACCAGCTGACTAGCACTCATGACAATAACTATATCTGCCTTTAAACTCTAGTATTAATAAACGGCAGTTACTTGGACCACAATTATGGCATCTCTGATACCCAAACCTGAAGCTTTTATGGGGCTTATGCAATTAACTACTTAAATGCATCGTAACACTTGCTTCTCTGACAGGGAAGTATTGATTTTTTAATCATTTTCAAGTCTCCTCTAGCACAAATAAATGTACTACAGTTACAGTTAATGCACTGTGTACACGCATTAAACACTGGCATGACACAATTTATTATTTTCTGATATATGGAACAGAAGACTACCCTTTCAGAAAGTAACATCCTTGCTTTGACATTAGTATTTAAACTACAGTCTTGTAGATGTTTGAGAATTCTTATGCATCAAGACAGCAGAAAACTGTATAGAATGGGTTACATAAGTATTAAAAAAAAAAACAAAGAAGAAAAAAACAACTAGCAAAAATACCCAAACAGAAAACCCAACTGCACACAGAAACAGACAGGACTTAAAATAAATCTGTAGCACTAGCCCAGCAGGGTACTAAATGCTGAAATTAAAAATATTCAAGACTAAAAGATACAGTATATATTTTCCTAAAGGTGTCACTGTGGTACCTGTAGCAACTTTCCGTAAGATGAATCGACTATAATTTTACCTTTTTAATTTTTTTTTAGTCACGTTCTGTTAAGACACATCTGTCAAAATAATGAGCGCACTGCATTTTAGCAGATTCAAAGTCACATTTTTGTGTATTTTAATTATGTAGTTTTAATGTCTCGCTATATAATACATATTTAATATATTATAAAGCTAAAACAGTATTTAAAAGCCCATGATTGCTGCATGCCATTGTGTAGCAGAGGGCAGAGAAAAGACCAATAAAGACAGATGGTCCATACAGCTTACATTGAAGTCATATATCTAAATATAGATGTTGCTACACAGGTTATTACAAATAAGCCTTTCCCACGTGTTTATGCACACACATGTACACAAAAATGAAGTTGGTAAGTAAAGAGCAGTTAATTTTGTTTTGTTTGAAATAATATCATTTTAGTTTTAGGCTCGAAGACAGATGCCAGCATTTCACTCTGAACAGATGGTAATTCCATCTAATAGTGCATCTCTGTATTAGGAAGGTCTGTTGTGTATACAAACAGTAATAAACACTAGGTAAGGATCAAAATAAATTTTAATTGTTGACATTAAATTCTGGCAGCCATGGTTCTAAGGATACAATACTCCTTTCTCAAGTCTGTCAGGTTTACTAATACAACTGCTAAAGCTTTTGTATACTCTGCCAGATTCTTGTCCCAGGAATAACATATTTACACTGTGGCTAAATTTTACAGGCCTACATATGTTTGAGTAACTCCTGCTCAGCACACTGTAGGTAGGTATTTGTGTGCTCTTCCACCAAAGCCTTCAATTAGACACTCTGAATAGTTCAGGCAGACAGTATAAAGGATATATACAAAGTATACAGTTTTTAATTATTGTTAAGTTGAATTCAAAATGCATACATACAAATTAAAACATAAAAATTGGTAAATTTGAGGACAAAAACTTACAGAAAACACATTTTCCTTTCATCTTGGAGTGCAGGCAAAATTGCAGGCAAAATTACATGCCTCACTATGGGTCATCCATTTCATTTTTGCTCCCAGTTACTAGTTCAGGGGACCCCAAGTCTTCTATCGCATTTCTGGTATGTTCTCTTTTTCTACACTTCACAATAGTATCAGTCATTTCAACAGTAAGCGAGTCAAGTAATAATACTTATGTCTTCTGACAATATTTTGAAATTTTAGGAGATTCTTTATAGAGTCCATTTTGGACTGTTTCCCAAAAAGAATGATTCCCACGCACAATGGACACCAAAAGAAAATTTAGTAACGTGGATATTTTGCAATCATATTTCTTTTAAAATAGATGTAATACAGTGTATTTTTTAAAAATCATGAAAAATATATTGCTTCCACCATATGGGACAACCAACGACTCACCAACCGATTTAAGATGCAGCATATTGAGCTGACCATATGTTACAGTGCTGTTGAATGGCTGAGTGATTCATGCCCGTCACATTCTAGTATATCAATTAAAGCTCCTTGAAGTCTGCATGATTTGTGTCTCTGTTATTAAACCCTGCTAATTCATCCCACTTACACATCTGTTATAAATCTCTAGGAGTGCTGCATGATTCATGGCAATCTGTGAGCATGGTACAGCAAATTCTTCTCCTTGTAATTAACAGTAAATTGTTTTACTGCCATGCAATGAATTTTTCAGTTATATTGCAAATGAACTCCTAAATGCACGGTTCTTTCCTAAGAACTGACTTATATTATTAGGCAATTAAAAAGTATTGCTCTGAACCAAAAGCTTTTAATCAAGAGGAATGCAACTTAAACACAGCTTAAAAACCTTGCAAATTTGACAGAGAGGAAAAAGAACAAGCTGAGCTGTTTTGAGCTATTTTCTGAAGTATAATATGTGGTTGGTAGGGTAGAGGAAACAAGTAACTTTTGCATCCCTACTAATTTCCTGAAACTCAAAGAGCAGTTTAACTACAGCTTGAACACTTGGCAAGACAAGTTTGAGCAGATTCTATTTATCTCAGAAGTTACTTAAGTCATCTGTCATTACGAAATTTCTCAGATTACTTTACACTTTTCTAATTGTAAAACAGCGTCTTTATTCTTGAAATAAATAATTGGATAATTAGCCAAGCTGAATCATCAGAGGATTCCAGTGCTGCTCAAGTGTTCTTGTCAAAGGTGAAGCAAATTCATTTCAGCTTTGCCTCTGTAGCTTTCTGAAGAGGCTTTGATTTTTTTTTCCTGCTACATTCTTGGCAGCAGCCTCAAATTCATGAGTCCATACATCAAGTCAGTAGTTTAACAACAAATGAAATTAAATTCAAAGAAGGGAAACTAATTGAAGGACAGTAACAAAAGTGTTTGGTAATGTGCTTTTTAATATGGCATGCCACATTTGCATGATAATTTTTCCTTTTTAGCATGGAGCAGAAAGTGACTAGCTTAATGAGGGATTATTCAAGACAGGAATGAACAAAATGCATTCATAACTAAGAACAAAGATTGTATTATGAAACGGAAACAGGCAACTGCCGAGAAGTAACTGGATGATTGGTTTATGCATTATGAATAAAAAGGTAGAAAAATATTTATATTAGTATTCACTAATGACTATATATACAAGATTGTTGTAATTAAAATTATAAATTAACATATTAAGAGTGCTTGTTTAATCACTTTAGGTCCTATTCACAATGAAGAGACTTATGTACATGCATGCAAAACAATCTGTGTTTCCAGGCCAGCAGCAAATGGCCCTCGTATTTCTCTTCTGTAACAAAGGAAAATATACATTACTTACTCCCTATTTAATGGGTATCGGTGATTTTAAAATTGAGGCATAGCATTATGTAGAAGAGCAGTCTATGACAGGCATAAACAAATGAGGCTTTTGAAAAGGGCTTGCACCAGACCTTATTCATGAATGGAAAAAATGGACAAATTACCCAGATTAAAAGGGTAATCAAAAAGAAAACGACATCAAGGAGTGTAAGACAGCCCAGAATTACCCCAGCAAACCCAGAGGCAACTCCAAAGCCACCAAATACAACTGCTTGAGAAGTCTGCCAAGAAGCCAGATGCAGCTGGTGCTGGAAGAATATCTTCTACAAATTAGCTTCTGAACCCTGTAATTGCCATCAAAAGTGAAGGATCGGGAATACAATGTGCTGGGGTAAATGGCAGCAATCACAAAGCCATACTTTGCTGTGTCTTAAAAAGTGCTTTTTAAATGAATTTAAAAAAAAATTAAGGGCAAAGGAAAGACAAACTTAATTACAAGAAATAAGCTTAGTCACATAGTAGTTAATGAAACATATCTGTATAGATTGTTTAAGGCACTCTTTGACTATATGATTTGAGATCAGTAGCATAAGCAATTGTACTAGTCCAAGCACTCACACGGCTCATTTCATCCTGTTGAAACCTCAGAAATTGCAGGGAATAAAGAGGTGTTTCTCTGCCTCACTGAAAAATTTTGAAGACATGCATGTTTTGTATTGGTAATTCATAATTTTATGCAAATATATTGTCACAAAAAGACACCTTTAAAGGATCGGATCTCTCACTGGTACCAGCTAGTACAGTTCTATAGATTCCAAGGTACCAGTTCAGAGTCCTACATGAGGGAAAACCACAAAGAAAAAGCTTCTTTTGAAATAATAATAATAAAAAAGCATAAGACCTGGTAAAAACAACAGGCTGGATGTCATTCTCAGACAGGAACCTGAATATGGCAGAACGTGAAGAAAGGAATAAAGTAAAATTTTTCTCTATGTATTGAAATGAAAAGTGTATAATTACTGTCCAATACTCCTTTCAGTTAGACACATGCAGTTCCACTTAATGATCTTGGGGTAGCACAGGCAAGAATAAAGTTCAAATTGGATTCCAAATTTTCAAATAAAGTATTAACAATGAACTTTCTCCTCATCAGCCAAGGATTTCAATAGAATATGCATGATATTGCAGTGCATAAAAAATATTTCAAATACTGCAAGGCTTTTGGAAGGTGCATCATCTCAATTTACCACTTAAAAAACTGAAAAAAAGTATGGAACACTTAATCATTCGAATATTTAAAAGTCCACTATTTATGTATTTGTATCTGAATAGACCAAGCTGAGGTTCTCTTTCTGTCCAGTCACCTTCTCTTTGAGAAAGAGAGATGGGTAATTCTCTTCTTCTGTTACCTTGATATGCGTGTTTTGATCTGTCATCCCAATACTGAATTTACCACATAACATTGATCTTCCAACACGTTTTACCATTCCCAGAGCTGGTCACGCGTTAGGCATAACTGTTGAAGTTCTTTTATTTACCACACCCTCCTGGTTTCATATGCATTTGTAAGACCTTCCACTCAGTCTTTCATAAAATAACTCCATTCTTAATAAGTTTACTTTGTTTGCTTCCTCACTCTCCCTCCTCACATTCTTCTGGTTTATCTTCTTTTATTACATTTACAAATATTATTCGTGTATGTATTGGTGAGGAGGAGTTTTTTTGCCAGTCTGACAGACACGAGGACATATGGTCGATTTTAGTTTTCTTTCACTCTACTTTTGCAAAGCTAGTCATGAGATATTCCCAATACAGATGCCTATGCTGAACCAAGTTATGTTTGCTTCTGGATTATTTTAACCAGTTATACTGCAGAAGACTTCTCACTGCTTCCTTAGGTATTATTCTTAAATTCTGCTCCTGACTGTAGAAGTCTCTTTTCTTCATCTTTTCAATCTTATCTCAAAACCTCTTACTTTCCTCCTCAGCACTTTCATTTCTAATTATTTCACACCCTTGTTTCTGCCTTTGTTTTTATTTGATGTGTTGCACTGTATTAAAAACAAAACAAAACCAAACAAAAACAAAAAAGTGGCAAGAGAAAAAGAATTATAGATTTTTAAGAGTATCCTTTTTATAACTAGTCTTCAGATTAACCTAATGGATATGAACAAAGCTTTAAAATTACTTGCGAATTTTAGTGGCAAATTTTAGAAGCCATTGGCGATTCCCAAAAGAAGCCCTTTGCTAACACACATCAGTTGTGCCAAAATCACAGTCATCAAGGTACCCATCAATTTAAATGGTCCATGTGATAAATTAGTATACTCCATAGATGAAAGGAGTGGAGATGGTTTTCCATTATCCTCCTGAGGATCAGAGGAGAAGAACGAGTCTAACTTCATATAACCTCTAGCCCAACTTGGAATACAATTCAAAGCTCCTGAGTTGTGTTACGATGCAAGGGGACCATCATGCTGGAGCATATTTCAGCCAGGACTTCCTCCAAAAAGCTCCCTTTGCCAGGGCATGGAGGGGGACTGGCATCCAGCCAGGAAAGCTGTCTCTTTGCCAGGAAGACATTCCTTCATGAAAAAGAACTCACCAACAGTCCTAGAAAGGCAATTTTAATTTTATTTTGCACCATTCTGTGATAAAAAAGGATAGTAACGGACTAAGACTCACAAATTACAGGGACTAA
Organism: Pseudopipra pipra; assembly: GCF_036250125.1. Classification (NCBI taxonomy): domain Eukaryota; kingdom Metazoa; phylum Chordata; class Aves; order Passeriformes; family Pipridae; genus Pseudopipra; species Pseudopipra pipra. The sequence goes on along the minus strand of NC_087551.1, from coordinate 21,192,463 downwards.
TTTCTCTTAACTTTGTTCCAAATTTTAACTCGCTTTGATTATCATCATGTAAGTAATGCTTCTTTTAAATTTTCTTTGGAAACAGTTTTACAGAACTTCACAGAATGAAACACATACACACACAAAAAAAAACCCCAAACTGTATGGATAGCTTAAAATAAATTTCTCCTGAAACAAAAAATGTGAATGGTGGAAGATGAAATTGCATGCAAAATTTAAGTTTTTTATTTTTTAGTTTGCAATATTTAATCCATTGCAACAACATGTTTTAAAAACATAAAAGGAATCTGATACAGGACTGATTCTTTTCTTTCATGGCTTGCAGGAAAAGGCTTCACTGCAAAACAGCTAATAAATGGGGACATGTCTGCTATGCTATTTTGTATTCTCCTGTCTTCTCTAATGTGATAGGTCTCTAAGTATTAACACAACCAGGGAGTAGATGGTCATAAACAAGCTGTCAAGCATAACTAAGCTATTGTTTCTGAATCTTTTAATAAATGTATAAATGCAAAGTTGGATCATTTGTAGTAATAAGGTGTGCTGTTTAGACGATGTTTGTTTCCATGGTTATCAGCACAGACTGAAACACCATTCCTTGCATGTCCATGTAGTATGGGATAAAGTCATACAAGTAGGAGGCTTTGTATATGGCCAGCCTTCCACTTGAAAAGAAATGGAAAGACAATGAAATAAATAGACAATGAAGAACTGAGGACAGATTAGAGGAAAGATCCTGACAACTGAAATTTCATTTCAGCTGATGTATATAAAGTTTCCTATTTATTGGCTCTGGACAACTCCTCATTCCCTATCTGGAAGCTCCTATATCTCTTCATTGATTAAGCAGAAAAACTGTGGTGGAATTCAGAAAACACAAATATAGCCCAGGGAGTCCAGGAAAATATTTTGAACAGCAGAAAATTTCAGATTTTTTCCTATGGGAGACCAAATTACATGAGAGAGATAATTTCAAAGATCATCACTACAACATCCATGTGACAACACTACTAATTGGTTAACATTTCTAGTTAAGCATGTTTAACTAGTATAGCGAAATTAATTAATGTGTTTTAAATGCCTATACAAAATGGAACCACGATGTTAAGTAGTCAGCTCTCTTCAGACGACCACCAGTATATGTCACATAGCAAGGATTTTGAGCCTGTATTTATAAAATTAAAGAACTGTACTGACTACCTTGTTCCATGAAATAGCTGATTTTCCTAACGGTTTCTCTCTTAAAACTCTCTTGATCCTGCAACGGTCCAAGAAGTGAGTTTATGCCAGTCCTTTCTTCAAAGTAAATACAGCCCTTCTCCATCTCTATTCTGTACTGATGGTTATTTTCCCTGAAATTTGTAGACAGCTGATACCTTTGAAATCCATGACAATGTGGTTGAAATTAACTCAAAGATTGAAAATTTATTAAGGTGCACAGGAACACATATAAAGTTTCTTTAGCACCGTTTCCATAGGAAAGTGTGCGTATACATATCTACAAAGCAAAATCCCATATATCTCAGGGCCTAAATAAACATTTTCAAAAGAGTAGACCCAAAACATGTATGTTGCTTTTGATTTAGACACACAAATACACTATATAGTTAGGTTAAAAAGAATAGAAAAGCCGTGCAACTCCTTTCATGTGTTAAGCAAGGCATTGGCACCACAGGTGTATTTTATGTCCCCTGTTATGCAAACATGACACACACACTGAAAAACCCCAGCAACAAATCAACAACTTCTTAGCATCATAAATGAATGAGTGGGTGCAGCCACACTTATGTACACTCACTGTTTAAACAAACAGGAACAAAAAATACACATATCACAACTTGCAACTGAGAGAGCAGTACACAAAGCCTACTGCCATAATAGTGTACCTTAAACCTCCATTGAAAACATTTTGGTTTTAATCTGTCAAGATAAACAAGTAACAATTAAGCAAGTCACTTTGTATTAATACAACACCTACCCCTGTCACTGTGCATCAAACTACGATCATCATAATAGTATTCATTAGTAAACTGTGTGTCAGCTTTGCACTTTGCTACAGATTGTTTCCTTACCAGCTGCCAAGGTCTGCCCCATGCCTGGCTCACTGGTTACACAACCAATTTGATTGCAGAGAGTAACAGTAAAGTTGTACGTCCTGTAAGGTTTTAATCCCGTTGCTACGTAGGAGAGCTCATGAGCCTCAGCTATATGCAAAACCTGCAAAGCAAACAGATTGGAAGACAACAGTTGGTTAATAATATTTTCATTCCTGCCAATTGATGACATGTTCACGAATAAGAAACTTGTCTCTGAACTTCCAGATTCCTTTATTCAGATGTGGAAAAGCCTGAAAAGACCAACTGAGGGAGAGGATTATTTTGGAGAATCTGAACAAGCTGGGATTTAGGTGATAATACTTCCCATCACACTGTTTTATGAGGTAATAAGCCAGTTCCTGAGTGGATAAATGAGGAAACAAAGTTATTGCCTCATAAAACTGTGTGGTGGTGCAGTTATCACTACAAACAGTGCAGCTACAATCGAAATGACAAAAATGACACTATTAAGTTGTGAAATCTGACCACCATTGGAGGAGTGACATGATTAGCAGGCATTAGGAGGGAGGGGAATAACTAATACCTACAGACATTCGCATCTGCTTTACTTCAACATTACTACAAACTATCAAAAGGAGAAGAACTGAATAAACTGTAGCATTTTAGATAACTTTGTTATCAGATGGTTGTTTAAATGAAAAATCTTGCAAGCCTGTGACCTGAAGCACTTGGCATTTATGTATTGTTACAATAACCCCAGGAGCAGTAGTATCCCTACTTCATAGGCAAATAAACTGAGGCCCATCTGTGGCACTACCGAAAGACAAAATCAGCTCTGAAAGAGAAATTCAGTATCAGAGCACCAGATTCACTTTCCCATCCTGATTACTTATCATGTTTCTTTGCTCATTCCTAAGCTTTTGGTTTACTACTAGTGTCATGATACTTGTTTGCCAACCGCAGTCAAATAAACAATACAATAGTATTTTAAAGTCACATATTTTGACTTCTTAAAGCTGTTTCTTTCTGGCATTTTAGGTTTCCCCACTTCAAAGATAGTCAACTAAGAAGTTGGACAGGTACCTTCTTAATGACAGTGTAGATTCCTACAACACAATTTGGCTTTAAGAATATGAGCAAATATAGCAAAAATACAGAATCAGTACATGCAAATATCAAGATAATTTACACGTTGTAAATTATCCCTCCTAATGTTGAATCTCTCCCACTACTGAAAACAAGTCAGCTCAGGAATACAACTTAAAACCTAAAAGTAGTGTATAAAATTACAGAGCACTCAAACTGGTAGGTGGAAAAGTTAGAGAATATACAGCAAGTCAGGTAAACAATTCATCAGACAACCTCAGAGGACATCAGACTTTATCAATTTTAATATATACCAGTTAGGAAAAACATTATGCAACTAATAATAATACCTGGGAAAATGGTGGCAAGGACCTTTGTTCAGTCATTAAACTGATGCTGTAACCCATCACTTCTCCTCTTGCTAAATTATCTTCTGGTTTTTCCCATGACACATTGAGGGAATATGGTGAAAGAGGGAATACTGACGGAGATGGCATGAATGCTGGGGCTGAAATAAAGTTAATATAATAATATTTATAAAATAAATGAGCAATGTGTATAATGCAAGCTTTCTCATTGTACTTGTAAAACACCATTTCAGACAATATTTCTTTTCCCTTTTTAAACTTTATTTTCAAGTTTAGCTGGAATTTTCATCTTCTATTGATAGCACATAAAAAATACTTCACTCATCATTCTCCTGTTTTCTACTCTGGCTGTGAATGCAGAATAAAACTGCCTATGTCTTCAAAGAAATACTAATCAACACTACAGTCTAAAACCCCGTAGCAGGCAGGAAAGTACATACAGACAAAAAGGTCTTGAAGAAAAACTTCATGCAACATGGGAAAAAACTGATAAAAGCAAAAAGTGTTCAATACTTCAGCATCTTAAAAGCAATTTTGTTTGCCAGGCCAGTTTGAAATTAACATGTCTCTCACTTCTTACAAAACAGTTCCCCTGTCTTCCATAGTAAATCTGTTAAAGGATTGTTTGCACTGCAGTTAAATCCCCACCTGATTACTCTGTAATAATAGGATACCAACTCATAGCACTTCTGCTACATACAAACAACCACACTAATGGACCTCTTCCCAAATACAATTTAACACTTTTATAACATATAGTATTTAGGAACAGATAAGCACAAAGACTCATTTTGAAGGAGGAATTAGTTTAGCCTGCTGTTTTGCAGGAGCAAATGTCTGAGGACATGATTTTCAAGCTAACAGCAAACAAACACATCAGTAACATAACAGAGATGTTTAATTGCAAATCATAGGCTCTATCAGTCTGAAAATCTTAGATTTCTACTGAAAGGATTTAAATAAATTGCTGTTATTTCAAATAATATGTCAAGCAGCAAGCCCTTTAGAAAATATGAACAGAAGGGTCACTATAAGAGATGTTGCAAACAGAAAAAAGGGTCCATATTATGACACTTGGCCTCCATAAAAGCATATGGAAAGGAGTTAAAGTTCACACTGCCTGTCTCAAACACTGTTAAGGCCACAGAAGGACTTTGCCATGAGATAAACACAGAAGGGTGTAACAGGGTGGTGCTAACTCCAGGCCTGGAGGTGGCAAGATCTGATTAGCTCAACCTGGTTAACACATCCAGACAAAAATTCCCACTGTGGCAAATTGTAAAGAAGCAACTGCTTATACACATATCACCAGTCAAACGAAGATATGTCCCAAGTTATGGGACAGATGGCTTCTGTGCCCATCAATGACCACCAAAGTCCCCCACGAATATGCCTCTATGAACTTGGACTATAAAATAAGCCACCACAGCAGGAACTTGAGATAAAATAAAGGTAGTACTATTGTTGGGTGTTATCTCAGACCTAGGTGAGAGGTTAACAAAGCTGGGGGAGAAGAATGTGTCACTGATACAGAAACGCAGAATTTACACGCCACAAGGAAAGCCAATTCAGCAACGATGCTGAAATCAGCTCCCACTGGGTAAAAGGTAATTCCGGCAGGAGGAGATCACGACCACCAACTCATGGACCACTGACCCAAGAAACTCAAAAGAAGAGAAAAACTGAGCATGCAGACCAATTAGCATTAGAAGACACGGAATGATTTAACCCATAGAATAAGAAAACTGTGTAGCCAATAAGCATTAATTCCTTTGTTTGGTAAGATGTATAAACAGTGAAAAGTTTTGAATGACCTCAGGGCCCCCACCACTGAGAAGCCCACAGTAAAGAAGGACCAATGGGATGCTGCTGGATCCATAGGTGGTGACTATCTTCTGCTTGATCTCTCTCTCTCCCTCTCCTCTTTTCCATTTCTTTCTATCTCTTTACCTCACATTTATTGTTAAATAAAATACATATTATTGACTTTAGCATATGGTTGTGTTTGTACCTTAATTTGGGCAGAGGCATCTCTCACTAATTGGGTCTTAACAAAAGTTTCAAGCACTATACTCCTGAAAAGGTAACCCTCTCAAGTTCTTCAAATTGGAACACTGCATGGTATATTTTATAATCTTGTAGTTTAAATTTTGGGTTAATTGATATGGATTACTTTCCTCAATACTATGATTTCATGGTGAAGAAAATGTTTTTGCTTAACAAGCTAAGTTCTGAGATAATCTAACCTATCTTTAATTAGATAAAAATGAGAATTTGTCCCTAGCTGAACCACCACTAGACACATTTTATTGAAAAAAAAAAAATTAATAATACATGCTAATCTAGTTTTTCCTTTAATTTCTACCAAAGAAATTCAAACCAGTGCTTACCAGCCTCTCCTGTTTGTCCTGATATCCAGTCTGAAGATATACTACCTGCCATGTTTACTGCTACCACATAAAATTCATACTCTGTAAATGGTTCCAGATCAATGACTGTGGTACTGGTTTGTGGTGGAGCCAGAGCATTTTCATTAGGAGACTCCACAACTGGTTGAGGACTGAGCCATCCACTGCTTTGGAAAATACGAATTTCAGGGGGAAGAAAGTTCCCAGTTGGTTTTAATTTTTTTCTCATGTAAAGTTCATATCTTATAATTATACCTAGAGAAAAAAGTAAGCCAGAAAAATTAATGAATTTAAATGACTTAATAATAACATATTTAATGAGCTATGAATCAATCAATCAAATTCAAAGAAAATACAGCATTAGTAGGTTTTTTTTCTTTTCTGCTATTTTCATCCAAATGCTATACTCCCTGAAACAAAATCACCTTTTTTTTTAATTATTTTTAAATTATGAGAAGGAAATTTTTGAGTGACATTTTAATCCTAATATTTTTTTGAACATTTAGAACAGACTACTGGATAGGAAATAAATGTGCATCATGTATGTGTTGGGGTATGAAGCAATACACAATTTAGGCTGGATCATGGAAGTAGTTTAACTATAAGGATAGATTGTAAGAAATCTGATCGGAGATTTCCAAAATGGTAAAAATGAGAGATATGGCAAAGCCAGGAGATAATTACCATAAAATATATATATTTGGGGCTGTATTCATGCACAGAACTGGAGAGGTTGCTTGGGAGAAACAGCTTCTTTCTTTGTCTTTGGAGAGACCAGGAAATCTGACCAGACATCAAAACAAATATGAGAATATTGCTTAAATCTGCTTGTGCTGGCCATTAAATGCATGTCATGGCTATGGAGTAAACTATGAGGAGTCTAAGACAGACATTGAGGGACAAGTGCTAACAGCAAATATCATGAGCTGCATTGTAGAAACTGCTCCTCTAAATGCATAGTCATTCTTGTGTGTGCATTAATCCTGTCTAACCTGGAAGTAGCTGGAAAATGAGATGTTTGAAGTAAAAGCTGAGCTACTCATAGACAGATGCCCATTTCATGAACAGATCAAAATGCTCGTTTTCACACGCACAAATACTTGTGCAAGTAAGTGCAAGTTCACAAAATTCCATTGCATATATATTAAAAGATAGTGTTTACCAATAAAATCTGTGGCACCACAGAACTATCCTACAACAGCTGTGTTCTCAGTTTCAAAATCCTAAAATATTATTACACAAGTTAGACCAGAAACTCTTGGCAATCACCTAATCCCTAACAAAGTTATACTGGTAATAGAATTAGTTACTGCACATGACGGATGGTTTCAAAAACAGACTTCTCTGTTAATTCTTAGGGTTTTTTCCATAACTGTTATCTGCTTATTTATTTTTTGTCAAGCAGTATCACCACATCTGTCTGAACTAGGCGATCTGGCAAATTAGGAAAAAATTAATTTTACTGTAAATGTTTGATTATAAATCTGATTTTTGCTGCAGCAGATGCCACTGAGGGCTAAATCCTGAACTCCACAGTCAGTGGAGTTCTGGACTCCAAAAGAATAAAACATAGACTCTGAGCATACATTTAATGGCAAGCAGGCAAATTAGGACAATGCCATACTTCATTCTCAGTGTATGTCACATGGATAAGGAACTCTAACCAGATTTGAGAAAACGCTGCTTTTTCCTTGCAAAGACTTTGATTTACAAAAGTAAACACAATGTCCTACCATTTGGTTTCTCAGGTGGTGACCATTCCACAGCCAGTTCTGTAGCGCTGATAGTTTTTACCATCGGTGTGTGTAGCCCTTCTGGAGGAGCTTGTGCAGTAACTACAGTTACTGGCTGGCTATTTAAGCAGCCTCCACTAGTACAAGCTTGCACAGAAAAAACATACTTTGTAAACGGAATGAGATTCCAAATAATTGCTGAAGTCTTTAAGCCTTCATACTGACCACAAGGCTGAAGATCAACCGAGCTAGTACATGTCAAAATGTATTTCTCTATGGGCCCAGAGTCATTGGAGACACTTGTCCAGTAAAGTAAAACAGAGTGGTGACTGACAGGAAAAACGGGATTTAAATCTAAGCTTCCTATAGGTGTCCCAGATTTTGTTCTGTATGTCACTGAGGCACTTCTTGTAAAACCATGAACGTTGCTGGCTTGGATGTAATAGGAATAGAAGGTATATGGAGCTAACACAGTATCGGTGAAGGTCTGAACACCTAGAACAAACAGGTGAGAAGAAAACTATATCAGTCTAACACATTAAAAATAATCTTAATTTGTATAGTTAACATCTGTCCAGTCCTAATCCAGAAATATTTATTCCTGTTTGCATGCTATTCTTGAGATCATTGTAAACATTGTAACTTTTCAACTTTTTTTTTTTTTTAAACAAGGGGGAAAAACCTTCTCTTTACCCCTTTATCCCTTATTATCTTCCACTACACATTGGCATCACTAGAGAAATAATTTTCCACTGAACTTCTCCTAGTTCCTCCTTTAATCACAAAGAGCATTAATATAGTTATCTTCTCATTCCTCTTTTGCTTGGAAATAATTATTTCAAATGTAAATCAGCATCAATATTAGTAAATATAATTTAGAAAAAGCAACTCCAAACCATTGTGTAAATTTTCAGACCTCTGTTTTTATTAATTTCATAGCATAAGACCAAATATTTCAACTTTGTGTGCTTTCACTTCCTCACTTCTACTACAGTGCTTATTAGTTCATTCGTAAAGCATTTGATCTTGAATGAGAAGTGAAACAAAAGTGCCAATACTTACCAAAAAGACATATCCAAAGCCTATATTTACCTTCCTCATCCTTACTTTCCATTACTCTAGATAGCTTTTTAGCATCTTTTTAGTACCCATGGCCATTAATAGCTCCTGCATAGATCCCAGAAGTTACATATCTTAGTCATCACAGCACAATATGAATTTATCCACAACCATACCACAATGTTATTTTGCATTAAAAAATAGTGAACATTGAGTAATATATTACATGTCAGAGCATGGATACTCTTAAACTCCTTCAAAGCAAATGGAGAGGACACAGCTATTTCTAAGTTTTCTGCACATCTGCACTGGCAAGCCAGCCCTGAGTACAACTTAAGAGTTTATGAGTATTGCTAGATATTCAACTCTTGACACTGCAGCACAAAAGCAGCAGTGTCAGCCCAGTAATTGTTTACAACACTTCAATTCCCTATAGCTATCTCAAACTCATCACTGGAGCCCCACAAGGAGACTGGGTTATCTTATCTTCAGGCCTTGCAAAACGTGGTACTTCAGGCAAGCCTGGAGAACAACTCTGCCAGCTGAGCAATGGCTATTGAGACTTCTTCATGTGTTAATAATAGTGAGCAGGCAGAAGATGCAGCAGATTTCAGTCTTGCCAGAAAGATTTAGCTGTTTCTTCTTCCACTTTGGGGTCAGCATGGTGTTCCCAAGTGTGAGTGCAAGTACTCAAATATATTGTAGAACTGCTGAGCCCTTTCTGAGCTCCATGGTCACAGCCGCCCTGGCTGAAGTGCTTCTGGGCACAGGAGTGGGTACCAAAGTTGGCAAGAGCCCTCAGAGTGTGACAACCAGTTGCTGTGAAGGACATGACAAGTCGGAGCTCGCCATGTGTCCAGTTTTCAATTTTGTAGCCAGAGGGAAAAAAAATGGGCACAGAGGCAGCATGAGGCAGCATGGTAGAAACATGGGGGAGCTGCACTTTATCTGATGATAGGATCATCCATTCTATGAGCCTGCAACTCAAAAGAGCCACAGAGAAGGAAAAAAGTGCATAAGGGAAAAAAAAGAAAATAAGAAATAAAGAAAAAAAACCAAACAGCTAGACTTCTATTAGCAACAGCAAGTACCACAAATCCTTGTGAGATAAGAGTATCCCCCAGAGTCAGAGCTAGATTGTATGACCTCTCCCCCATCCCAAACCATGTGATGACCTGCAACCTGATCTAGAACCAACAAGCATGGTTGAACCTACATCGAACCTACACCGAAATCAGGTGTTCTAGAACAAATTCTAGAACTGACAAGTGAGCTAGAGTATGTTCTTGAATCAAAGAGCAAGTAAGACTGAACTAGACCAAAAATATCTAGAACCTGCTCAGAAACCATTAAATGGTTCTGAACCAAAAAGCACCCCTGAACCAACCAGCAAGCTAGAGCTAGACCATGGTCCTGAACCAGCAAGCAAGCTAAACCATCATTCCAAGACTAGCAGGTGAGCTAAAACACTAGAAACACACATCTAGAACCAACAAGAAAGATAGGACACTATCTAGCTCCAATGTGCAAGCTAGATTGTGATCTAGAACTGCCTCCCTACCAAACCTCCAACTCCATAATTCATTCCTGCTCTAGAAATGGCTGCACCAACACCATCCTAGCTCTAAACCCAACGAATCCCTGAAACCCAGCTTCTGGAAGAGACCTGGACTTGTAGAAACTCTAGGGACAACCCAGACTGTAGGGCCTCAGGTCTAATGCCAACAGCAAGCATATTACTTTCCCCTTTTCCTACAGAGATTGAGAGAGGCAGATCACACAGAATGCTGATGCTGTCTGCCAGGAAAGTAACCAGCACCATCTCAACATTACAGGAAAGTTCTATTCAGTATTGATGAATACTGACAATGAGTATTGATGGAATTTTTTTTTCCATAGGAATACTGGAATATAGGCTAGATAAAATAGGATAAAGCCAAAAGTAAGAAGGTTCTACATTCCTCAGCTGAACAACTCCAACCACACTGTGTTCCCCAGGGCTCAGTATTGGAGCCAGTTCTATTTAATAACTTTATCAATGATGTGGACAAGGGGATCGAGTGCACTCTCAGTCAGTTGGCAGACAGCACCAAGTTGGGTGAGAATGCTGATCTCCTGGAAGGTAGGAAGGCCCTCTAGAGGGATTTGGATGGGCTGGATAGACGGACTGAGGGAAATTAGATGAGGTTCAACACAGCCAAGTGCCAGGTCCTACATTTGTGTCACAACAACCCTATGCAGCACTACAGGTTTGGGGCAGAGTGGCTGGAAAGCTGCCCAGTAGAAAAAGGACCTGGGGGTGTCAACAGCTGAACATGAGCCAGCTGTGTGCAGTTGTACTCTAAGCACATAAGCATTATAAAGTCCACACTATACTGAGAAAAAAATAACATTATCAAAAGTTCTGACAGCATTAACAATGCTTGATATTCAAACACCAGAATATGATTTCACATCGCTAATTAGGGGTATTGCCTGGAAATGTCAAAAACATTTTTTGAAACCAAATCTATGTTTCTAAGAACATAATGTTTTCTTAAATAGAAACATGCTAATGTCTCATTATACAGCTAAAGCCATACAAAATTTTTCACTCTCTACAAAGTGTGTAGGTAGTGTCATGAAATAACATCCTCAACAGTGCACTGTTTCAAGTACATTACTAAGCACAGATTTATGACAATGAAGTATAATAGCTTTTCTTTTGAAACTAATTCATATTTTTAGTAAAGTTACGCCTTTAAACCAAATTAAAGAATTAGAATATTCTCTATTAGTTCTCCAACTTTTTTTTTATGTTTCTTTCTCCCAATCACTTAATCTCATGCTTACATGGGTTGCACACCTTTCCTCATGGTAGTACTGCAGAGTGCCCAAATTCACAGCATAAGCCACAAAGTAATGAACTGTAACACTGTGGCATGAACAAAACATAAAAATGTGAGGTGCATTCCAAAGGATCTGTGCTTCCACTGAATAATAGCTCTTTTTTTCTTTTCTCCAGGGTACACACCAACAATTAGAGAGACTCAACTTCTGCAAAATATTAATGCTGCATTGGCAAGAAAATGCAAAAGCTAAAGAAGCTGCTAGAACAGAAATCAAACCTTAGCGGCATTAAACCACACCTGTCTTCTTTAAAAAAAAAAAAAAAAAAAAAAAAAAAAAAATTTTTGTGCCACATATACATACAAACAGTATCCAAATCCATCTCCTTTTCTTTGATAAGTGGAGAAATATTACCACAAAATGGCCTTTCCACCTTGGACAGAGTGTCGAATCCTTGAGGACTGCCTTCTGAGGATCCCTTTGCAAGCCTCAACATGAGAGAAGTGGTGCTGCTAAAGACAGATCAGGAGCTACACTGATAGCTTAACAGAAGGTGCTAAAAGTTAGAGGCCACAAAAAGCTTTCCTAATCTGTTAACAGTTTAAAACCAGGAAGATGAAAAAAGAAACTTAAACACATTATGATCTCTTCTGTTCATCCAAATTCTTCATATGTGACTTTGACTCTTTTAGATTTTGGAGTCTGTGTGTACTTCCAGCGAATACTTCTGGGGAGTCAATTTTAAGTTTTTCAGATTAAAAAGAAAAAAATTATCAGCTATTTTGGGTGACTCTGTGTCAGATTTTACACTAAGGTATTCATTTCTTTCAAGCAAAATTAATAACATAGAACAGTAACTCTGTAAAGAAAAACAGAAAAATGTATTTGAAATCACAGAGGATGATAATGACAGAAATGCAAAATAATTAAGAAACATCACACACACACACACAAACATGAAATCTTTGATGTCACCTTACTTACTATAAGGATAGTAGTCTTCAGTTGTATAAATTTCTTCCTCATCCCTATACAGCTGGTAAATTAGCCTGTTAGAATTTGGAGAGTCAGGGGAACTCCATGAAAGATTGATAACAGAGGAATTGAGAACTTCTCCTGTAGGAGGAGGTTGCTGGAAAGGAGCTAAAACATATATACAAAAACTGAGGATGTAAAAATGAAGGTAATCAATAATCACACAAATTTAAAGAAAAATGCAAAGAAACTGCTAAGCTTTCTTCACTGAAAAACCATTGAGTAAATGCACAGTAACCAGGCAAGACATTAATGGACTAAACCAACCCATCCAAGAGCTCTCCAACAAAGTTTTTTACTGGAGTACATGAAACAAGTGTATATAAAACAAATAAATAAATGACAAATAAACTTAATCCCCCTAACCACCCCAAATTAAAGCAGGTATACCACAGTTTTCCAAACTGCTTTTGTTTTCATTTTTTGTTGGTTTTTTGTGGTTTTTTTTAATGTATTGCAAAACATCGATAAAACAAGAACATATTTATCTGGTCACATTATTGAAGTTTCTAGTTCATTTAGAATTTATTTTTTCAGAGGATTCATTCCATTTTAGTATAGGCTAGGAACAACTTCCTCTAATAGAACAGAAATGGAAACTCCAACTAAGTACAAATTTTACTGAATTGTTACAATAAGCCTGCTTAATCAAATAACAAAAACATAAAGAAGCAAATTTTGAAGGCAATTCACTTCACTTTTAGTCAATTCACTTCCATTTGTTTCCAATGAAATTGAAATCAACGAGAGCAAGGCATCTCACATTTTAAGAAATCAGCTTGAGATGCTTATTTACCAAAATACTATTGTGCTATCACCTCCATTAACTTTGGAAAATGTGCTACTTAATTAAACCATAATAAATAAAGAGAAAAACAAACTTGGAAGTTCACGAGCCAAGTGCCTCACATTTTAAGAAAGAGCATTCAAAGTCTCTTTTGTAATGCAACTGTATGATCACAGTCCTTTCTAAGATAACAGCTAATACTCAGAAATTAAACTTTATATGCATAGATACACACATGTTCACATAAACATGTGATTTTTACGGTTGGACTGAACTATCTCAAAGGCCCTTTCCAACCTAGAAGATTCTATGATTCTATATTTATGTTATTATTCAAGCCAGGGCATGAGTTCATATCTTGCTGTAAGACCTCCAGTAATCCAGTAATACTGAGGAAAGCTCTACTCTCCACCCTCAGTACACCATGCCTTAGCACACAACAAGACTGGTCTGTTTTGGCAGCTGGTAATTGCTACAGCTTGACTCAAAAGGCAGACTGTTCCACTTCCCTATCTTCTTCACCAAGAGAGGGAAAACCAGGGGAGTGTGGACCTAGAGGAAAACATTTTGCTCCAGGGATGAGAATAGCCCAGGGCAACACCGAAATCAGTATATGGAGTAACTACCAGGAGCTGGATCCAGAACCACCTAATAAGCTCTTCTCCCTACATTAAATATTATGGGACAACATGAGGATTAGAAACATGCAGATTTTTTTCTCCCTGTTCTTACAAACTATTGTTTGTTAGGTGGATATTTGCTTAATATAAACAACTCAACAAAAGTTAATTACCAAAATCTATTCATCCAAGCTAACAGGATACAAGAAGCAAAGAATGAAGTTGCAGACAGAAAATCTCATGAGGATCTCAAGACATACAAGCGATAGATGTAGAGACTTATGCCAAAATCAGTGGGCCACATTACACATGGGTTTTTAATAGAAAATTAAAAAATGAGATGAAGCTCTTCATTTTGAGTAAGATAACGAAAAGCCCTACTACTATTGCAGTCTCTCAGCCAAGAAATAGCAGAAAATATTCCTACAATTCAATGGATTAACAGAAAACATAATCATCATCTTTCATTAGAGGGCACAGGTTGTTTTGCTCCTCAGTCTGGAGCTTTTGAGTTCAGCTCAGTTAGGAAGTGAATGTATGCAAAAGTGTCTACAGAAGTCAAGTCTGAGAATCAAAGGAAAAAAGTCCCTTCGGAATTTTAAAAAATTTCTCTCTGTGTCATACATACTTACAAGACCTGAACAACATTAGAAATTTACCACCATCACTTTCATTCTCTATTCACAGTCTCAACCAATTGCATTTGCTCCCACCTGTTTGCTGGTTTGCATTTTATATGTGTAAACAAAGTAAAAATGTATATAGGTCGTTTCCTTAAAAAGCACTAGTTGGACAGGGATAGCAACTTACATTCGCTTCCCTTGGCAAAGACTCAGAACCAGTAATGGCATGTGTCAACAAAATACTGTTCTGCAGTGAAAATAACCACAAATATCAAGCTAGGCAAAGCTCCATATCTGTGCAACAAGTTAAAATATTTTGGTATGAATAAGCAAAGGACTGTAATTGCTATATCATTTATGTCCAGAAGAGGACTCCGCTTGTCATTTAGAATACTGCCTGATGTATTTTTATCTAACTAAAATCTATGATATTATTTATCTATGTCATATTATTATTAATCAATTTCAGAGTTGAATTGCTATTGACCTTTATCCAATGTATATCCCAACATAAATAAGTAGGTTGGCTTATGTTTGTAAAGCACTTTGAAGATGAACAGCATCATAAAAGTGCCATGTATTATTATTATTATACATTCAGTTGAAACATCTTGCATTTTTTAAAGAAACAACAAGCCAATCAACTGTCTGCACAATGAATAGATACTGTGCCTTCTATGGAAGAGTATGAGGAAAAGCAAAGCAAAACTGTGTCTAAACACTTCCAAAATTTGAGGAAAGCTAAAAAAATCATCTTTGGAAACAAATCAGTCTCTTTATGCTATCCACAATTATAATGCCTGTACATTCTGCAATGCATATTATTTGAAATTTAAACTGACTTACAATGAAATACAAACTAGTACCAAAATGAGAGCTGTGTGTGCTTGAAACACTTTGTGCATGTGCATCTCTGCTTGTAAATCTATAGTTTGCACACGTCACAGTGACGAATATCATGTAAATACCCATGCAGAACACAAAGAAAAAAAAATACTTTGTTGAAGGAGGATCCAGAAACATACTCCAGAGATAACTTGGGAATGTCTAACCCTTTTGTTGCATTACACATGGCTACCGGAGGTGACTGTCACTGTATTACCAGTATGGCCATTACTAATTAGGTCTACTGACAGAAATGCCCAGTTAGCATCTACAGACTTCCTCACTCACTGGCTACCTGACTTCCAAGACTGGGCTATTAACTGGGTACAGCAGTAAGCTGGAGGTGTCAAAAAACGTCCTACAGCTTTTTCAGAATTAGCTGAGATCCTTACCCCATGGTTTGGCATTGCATGGCATGATGTCCTCAACGCCAATTTCTGACCACTGACGCAAAGACAACTTAAAAATTGAATTTTCTTATCACATATACTTTATCCTCTGCTTCTTTAAAATCCCTGCCAGCTTGGAGACTGTGCACTGGTGGGCAAATTTAAACATTTAATTTTGACTAATTACAACATAAAGGGTGAAATTGTGCCACCTCTTTGTATCCAGACTCACTGCAAGGGCAGAAGTATAGATATTTCATTGCAATTTGTTTCATTACAGTTCAGAGGGGGGCAACTAGGCTGGTGAAGGGAGTCAAGCACAAGTCCTGTGAGGGGAGGCTGAGAGAGCTGGGGCTGTTCAGCCTAAAGAAGAGAAGGCTCAGGGCAGACCTCTACACTCTCTACAACTACCTGAAAGGAGGTTGTAGCCAGATGGGGCTTGGTCTCTTTTCCCAGGCAACTATCAGCAAGACAAGAGGGCATGGTCTCAAGTTGTGCCAAGGGAGGTTTAGGTTAGATATTAGAAAGAATTTCTTTACAGAGAGGGTGGTCAGACATTGGAATAGGCTGCCCAGGGAAGTAGTGGATTCTCCGTCCCCGGAGATTTTTTAAAAAAGACTGGATGTGGCACTTAGTGCCATGGTCTAGTAACTGCAGCAGTAGTGGATCAACGGTTGGACTTGATGATCTCGAAGGTCCCTTCCAACCCAGCTGATTCTATGATTATCTGACCTTCCACATGGCATTAGCCCCACCTCACACATGCCAATTTCTCACACTCTGTTACACCGTATCACATATTTTCCCAAACTAACTGAAAAAAAGGTCCAGGAGGAAAAAGGCAAAGCTACATTGAACTGAGGAGCAGATTTTGAATTAATCACCGGGAAGTGGTTTTCAACAGACCTTCTGTTCTTCAGACCTTCTGAAGGCAGTTCCTCTGCCTTCTGTCAATGGCACCAAAGAGGGCTAAGCTTCAAGTCGTACAAATACCATTGTATTCATGTGATTGAAAGGTGAACTCTGCATTGGTCACTGCAAAGAACATGGTGGGAATTGCAATGGAAATATGGATCATTACTTCTCCCCTTGCTTAGACTGCAAGCAGAAAGTGTGTATGACACAAAGCATTCTGTATGTCTCTCTAGAAAACAGTCCTAAGACACAGTAAAAATCACTCAGACTTTAGGGACCAAATCTATGTGGGGCTGTGGGGGGAGTAAAACCCAATTTCAGTACTGCTGACCCAATTCAATACTCACTAAATCAATATAAAACTTTAATCTGAAAGACATGCTTTTAAGACCTAACATCCACTTACTTTTACTGCAGCCAAATAGGTTGTGGACATCCAAATTACTAGCATCAGGAACACAGTTGTCACATTTCAAGCCAGTTACAAATTGTTTACAAACACACTGTCCAGTAACAAGATGACAAGTCCCACTAATGGCTCCTGCAGGATGACAATTACAGTGCTGACATCTATAAACAAAAACAAATCAAGGAAGTGATCAAAACACATTAACACTTCAGTTAAGCACAGTAGGGTTTTGTTTAAAAGATTCTTGGGTAACCTAATTAAAAAATCATAAACAGTTCAGTAGTCTGAAACACAGCAGAAAATCTATTAGTCTGATTAAAAAAATTACAGAAACAGTGCCTACTATAAACATTTCAATGCCACAATAATATTCTAATTTAGATAAAAATGGCTTAGAATTAAAGAGCTTTTATATATATTGATCCATACACAAACTAGATAATAATGTTTGGTAATAACCACATTATGCACTCAGTCCTCCAGCCTTATTCACACAACCTTTGTTGAGAGCTGCAGAGTTCAGTGATACACATGTAACCAGTTTCAGAGGTTTCTGCACAAAATATGCCACCTTCTACCTCAGTGAAAACTAGCCTTTCGTTGGGAAAAAAAAAAAATCAATTAATAATTTCTTGTCCACAAAGGCAACTCAAAGTTGAAAAAAATAGCATGCAGTGAATAAAGGAGAATGAATGGTGACCAAAATTGGGAGAAAAAAACCATCAGATTAAATAAGTGACAGGAAACAAAAAAACAGAAATATGAATATTATAACAGAAAGCACCATTTCTTTGCAGCCTGATGGACAAAATTGGAAATAACTGAAGAGAATAATTAATTAAATGTGCAAATTAAATTATTTTTTAATTAACAAGAACAAAAAATGTAAAAGCATTGCTATCGCACAAATGCCACATTTCAATTCTGTAACTCTCTGTGGCATCAGTAGAATATGTCCAGGATTAATTTATGCTTTGGCTTTTACATGTGAAACCTTTTGCAATCAACTTGTTCTTCACTTGATACACTATTTCCCCACTGACATCCATTTATAGTGTGGATACTGATGTCAGATTGTGCAAATATTCAAAGACTTGGAACATGTCCGAAATTAAGCAAAGCAAATTACTGCAAACACTGTTACACTACCCATTGCAATACAGACTGCCGTTATTAGTCATAACAGAAAGTCAACAATGGCAAATAAAACTTCATGCTTTAGATTCTAATTTCACTATATTTCAATTGCTGCAGGCTAAAAGAGTTCTGAAAAACAACAAGGACTAGGAGAAACATAGGACTATACAGTGAAGCTAAAACACACTGGGAAGTCTACACTTTACTCCCCTTGCTCTGAGCTGGAAAAGTCCAATTCTCAGGTATAAGCAACCTACTTTCAAGGGAATTTTAAATTACTCCAGATACCGGGTCCCAAGATGATGAATCAGCAAAAAGACCTCAGAGAAATCCAAGGCAGAGACAGTCATGCTATGCCCCCTTTACTCTGCTAACCCTAAGACTAGACGAGAGTCATTGATTTATATGTGGTGGATATTCCCTTGGCCAGTTTCACCAGATCTAAGGAAATACATAGTGGTGTCTTTACAAAAGTTACTTTGCCATTTTCCCAGTCATGACCATGTCTTTCTACCTATATGAAAGCAGAAATAAAAGTGAGTTGTTATAATTTAGATATCAGCTATATAAGGCAAGAGAGAGGGGAGGGCAAGGTGGAAACTGTTTTCACATTAGGACACTAAAATTCAGGTCAATAATCAGTGAAATAGACATTAAATGTGACAGATTTTTAAACCAGCTTAAGAAAACTCTTCACATACATTTTCTGCCTATCACAGAACTCACTGTATTAGAGTTCCTTTCCTCCACAGCAGCTCGTGCTGTGTGATCTCCTGGGGAATCATTCAACACCCTTAAAAAGGTTGATAAAAGCTAAAGCTGCAAAATAAGCTGCAAATTTGTTTTATGGACTAATATTCTTCTGAGAATAAATAAAATACATTCTCTCTTGGAAACCACTATACTGTAGTTTGCTCTCTTTTACAGTCAAGAGAAAAGGGCAGTTTTTTCAAACTCTATTAAGTCTTTTCATCTGTAGACAGTGTATTCAAATCTCCCTTTAAATAGAGGTTTTGTTTAGAGTATTTTAACATCATGACTAAAAAAACCCAGTTTAGTTACAGAAAAAAACAAAGTCAGAATTATTTGCTCAGTAAGACAGTATTTTATTATTTTAAAATTTCATTACATGAAGATTTAGTTGAGGGGGTGTTAACAAAAGTTTCTGTATAGATAAACAGAAAAATACAAGCTTCTCTTACTGTTCTTGTATATTTTTGCACCTCTTAAAAATAAGGGCTTCCTCTTTATTGCACTTTTCATTATCATACACACATGAGACAATCAAACTCACATACATATACAGTCACAGTGACAGTTTTCAGTGCCTGGCGGGGTGGGGCTCGCTCTTTCTGCTTGTTGCATTTTCTTCTAGGAAAAGTGTAGGCTCCCTACTTTCACCTATACTGAATTAGGCTCCAGATCCTGCAAATAACAGCATATATTTCATCATATTCTGCTCCACAGGATTACACATTATATTTGTGTAATCACATTCATAATTTTCTTAAACTGCAGAACACCAGAACTGGATTTGTTGTTATGCATAGTTCATGTTTTTCAATCAAGATTAAAGATTCAGTCAATTAATGATTTAAAAATAATAACTAATTCTTTAAAAAAATAAGTAACTTTTAATCATGTAAGAAATATTTTCAGCATTCTTGCTAAATGCTACTTTTTCAAAGTACTCCGAGCCAAATATATTTGAGTTTTGTTAAAGCAGAATTATATATAATCAAGTAAACCAGACTTTTAAAACATGGAAAGAGAAATGTCATGCCAAGATGAATTGCAATATTGATTTTTTGAGGATAAATGGTTTTTGTAATATTAATATAGAGAAACCTTTATTACATTGACTCTCTAGGTGCAGTTAGAGCCTCTCCAGCAATCTGTTTAAAATCTTCATTTTTCATCCTTATGGGAAAACCTCACTTGCTAAATGGATTTCATAAACAGCAATCTGTCAAGATATATACATATATATAAACAATTTGTGATGTTCATTGACCAGTTCATTATAGTAAACAATACAGAGGTAAAGCTTTACAAATGTGTACTGATGCCCACACCCATTACAGATTGCTCAGACTGCTGCAAATACACAGTATTTGTAATTCTTTAATTGCCAAGAAAATTTTCCTGCTTCATAACCTCAAATGCATTAAGGAACATGGAGTTAATGCTTTATCTCTAAAACACCACAAAATAAATCAGCTCAAATATACATTCCTCAGAGTGGGAGAATTTTAAAGCTTCACAATCTGTGTATCACAACTTTTGCTTCTTTTGTGCTATTGTACAAAGACAGGTACCTCTGCCACTACAGATAGCTCACATCCTTTTCATTCTGCAAACACAGAAGCCTTAAAAGACACTTGAAGCAAGGATGGCCTAAATGACTTGGCGACTTTATGGAGAAAGAAAAGGCATATTACCCTTTTAATGAAGATATTTAGCAGTTAAAGAAATTGATTAAAATAGATTAATAAACAAAGACTTGCATTACCATTTTCAGTGGATAAACATTTCTGCCTGAGGAACTGAGGTGCATTGTCGAAGTAGATGACAACCAAGGAAGCCAAGCATATACAACACAGGTTAATCATATTAATGTACTACCAGAGTAGTCTTCAATACTGTCATGAGGATTAACAAGTATTAAAGCATTAAAACCAACTCTGATTTAAGTTCCAGAACTGCAAAAACTTTTATCCTTACAACAAGGTCTGGATCTAGATAATTTATATTTTCAGATTTTAAATTTCAGAAGACAGCTTAAAAAGCAGGTATTTGAAGGCCAATATCTAATTCAGAAAAGCTATTGCTTAATGCAGACACAAATGTCTCTGTCACCTGCTAAAAATGGGGGGGGGGGGGGGAGAATCTATTTCAAGTAACTAAAAAAAGAGTATCATTAATAGTAAGGAAAATATATTTAAAAGGGAACTTTAATATTACACGGATTTTATACCTTACCATTAGAAATGACAGGAAGTGAAAATAGGAAGTCCTTATTCCTACAGATTACTTTATGACCATTAGTAGATGCCTCTATGACCCGAAACAGTAAAAAATAATTTTAAAAATCTCTAATGAGTGACAGTAATATAAAAGTTAAAGTGAAAAATCTGCAGAATAATGTCAAATATATGCAAGATGACACTTATAATCACTGCCTAAAAGCTTGTCTACCCCACACTAGCAGGGGGAAAGGAGCACAGGAAGAGGAATATTGTACAGATTTTGCTTCTCCCTGTGCTGTCTGGTTTGGGGTTTATAAAGGCAAAATTACAAAATATAACCAAACAACACCATCAGTCTGCATGAAAATATGATAGCAATAGAGCTGTACAATCTTTCTGGACAATATTTAAAAGGAAATTGAGATTGTGAGGATTAAGCAAGAAAGATGATCCTGGAAAAGAAAGATAGGGCAATAGTTGGAAGAACAGTGCAGTACCTATAGATATGTTTTGCCCCTTACATTGCAGGGAATGTATCCATATAATTCCAAGGTACCTAGAGGCCCCAGGCTACATTTGATAAACAATTTACCCTGTAGCACATAACAAAATGTTGTAAAAGAATACACTGCTTCAGAAAAACAGATTTTTAAGAGTAAAGGTGCAGTGAGTATTTGTATTGTTATCAAAAGAAATTTGGAAACACAGGGATATATGTAATTTTTCCTTTTTTTCCCCAACTAAAATATCTTCCTGAAATATATAAAAGCAATCATTGGTTATAAGAATGGCACATTACCTGCATTTTAATTGTCAAAAATTAACACTTCAGAAAACAACACACCTTACTGAAGATGCAGAGAAAATGTAAAGAAACAATTACCAAATTGCTATAACATTAGAAAACATTAGTCTTATACAGCTTTCATGCTGTTTCTACCTAAATCTGTGGCAAAATTTCTATTTCCTTCAGCTCATGGGAGCACAGACAATTGTATAATGTATCACACGTAAATCAGAGGGCACACATGAACTCAAAGGATTAAGGTAACTAGAACACATCTTTTCATTGTCACTAAATCTTTGACCAAATTACTATCATAAAAATGTAACAAGGAGATTGTAAGTGACCTGTAAAAAAAAGAAACACTCACCTTCCTGTTTCAGAGTCAAATCCAAAATAAAGTTCTTTGCAGCGTTCGCATGTCTGTCCTGTTACAGAGGCATCTTGGCAACTACATTGGCCAGTTAGTTTATCACAGACCTGATTCACTGAACCAGCTATGTGGCACAGGCATGGAAGACAGCCAGTGACACTGGATGGAGAAAAATAAAAACCTGGAAAATAAAGGGATTTTGAGAATAGACGATACGCAAAAAGTGAACACAGTAAGATTATTATTAACTTATCTAAAATCAGGAATGAAACAACAGAATCAAAGCTTAGGTAACACATGTGTCAACTCAAATAAAGTACTGTAGTCTTCCTCCACAGCTGAGCTTCTAAATTTTCTCATTGGCACTTTGCAAAGCTATTATTCATTCTCCATTTGCCAAGTCTGATTTTTTATTCTCTCTATACTTTTAGACAGAGCAAATGCAAAATAGGGGGAGTACATTAATGTGTTTATTGGGAAAGTAAAGACACAAGGACACGAGAGGTACTAATGAATGCACCACTAGCATTAGAAATATAAAAAATAACATATGAGAACAGATATTTGTCCCTTTTAGTCTGAGATCTCATCTCTGAAAATGGCCAGCTGCAAACCATAAGAAATGCAAGTATTTTCTCAAGAAAGTCTCTTAAATCTTTCTCAACTAATGGTTGGCTTAATCCTTGAAACACTATCATGTTTCTTAGGAAAAACTCCATTTGATGAGTATTCCCAGGTCTATGTAAAATTTGTATTTTGATACAGAGCTTGTATCGAACACAAATACTTTTATAGAAACTGAAAAACTGATTAAAAAAAATTACTTATCTGCTATTAAAAAGCTTTCATTCTGAGTCCTATCCTTTTCTCCCTGCATTATTTCCAATTATGAATCAGAGTATTCACTTCACCTTCCCCACAGTATATTTGGTATGCTTCTGTTATGCTATCTTTCATCCTATTGCCCTCGCAAGCAATCTTTATCTATGCCTTGAGCACTGATAAATACAGTTTATAGATAGAGTTTATATAGCTCTAATCTGGTCATTGAAGAACTTACTCATTATTCACAGCCTCACCTGAAATTTCCAACGAGAGATTTTACACACATTGTTTTAATGATGCTGTACCACTTGCATAACCTATTTTGCTATGTATGGACTTATTCCATTCTTACTAATTTCTTTCTGATCAGTACACAATTCAAGCAATGGCATACCAGTAAAATATATTATTTCATAAGTTTCCCAAATTATTTTCTATTTTTACCTGATTAGTAATAAATATTCTACTGGGTTTTTCCCACAAATTGCTCTCCTTTTTTTTTCCCCCCTCATCCCTTTGGAGTGGTACAATATATCAACAAACGTAGCAAAGCATGAGAGCTCTGCAAAGGATACTGGTGACATGGTATTAACAGGCTCTAGTCAAAAACAAGTACCTATCTTGGAAAATGAAGCCTAAGATAGGGCCATTGATACAAGTTTCTATCTGTCAGATGGTTACTATTAATTTTTATTGTACAACTTTGATAGAAAAATTTCAGCTGTTACTGAGATACACAGTATTCTCAGGCACTTGCCCTTTCCTTTCTCCAGGTAAAGTTCAATCAGTAGTTTCTTAGTCATGTTCTCAGTTACTGAATATTATTTGCTGTCCAATAACTTCTTGATGTCCTGCTTTATAATAAAGA
Source organism: Pseudopipra pipra (assembly GCF_036250125.1). NCBI lineage: Eukaryota > Metazoa > Chordata > Aves > Passeriformes > Pipridae > Pseudopipra > Pseudopipra pipra. Next base: position 21,168,304 of record NC_087551.1, on the reverse strand, counting down.
GCCCAAAATTATATTGTAACATGTCATATTGCCCAAGGCCTTATTATTTGTCTTACAAGAGATAGCTCTATATATACACCCCTAGGGTGGTATTCTCTGTCTTTGCAGCAGTGTTGCACTGTGAGCTCATATCCAAATAGCAGAGGAACTAAACAAATTGAAAACATTAGAATTTTACTGCTCAAATCTTTGTTCAAATTTAGCCTCTGGTCCTCAGTGAGATAAATCTCAAGTGGACAGTGAAGTGATATCAGTCTCCAGTTAACATACATTCGCATCATAAAAAACCATGCTGTTGGCACTTTATTCCAGAGAGGCCCCAAACTGAGCCACCACAGAGACCAAATAGCTTCAAGTTATTAGTGAGGCAGCATGTATTATCTCATACTGCAGTTGTCTGCACAGTGCAGTGCCCATCCTGTGCATAAATAGAGGAGACCATTTCCCAGCAATGTCACTCTCGAGCACAATGAACGACTCCACTCACAGAACGTAACACAAAGGTAGCAAACAAGTTTAAGGCTGGACTCATGCAGAAGGTCAAAGCATTTCTTCAGAACCCAGTTTATAGTTGCAGTAAATGATAAGCACTCAGGCTAAACCAGATCATTGTCCACCTGAAATTTTGCATGAAACTGTGATTCTATGATTCTATTCTATGATTTCTAAGAAAAGACTATAATGGGTAAATAAGCACATCTCTAGAAAATAAATTAATTCTGCCTGAGCAGGATCGATCACTGCAGCATATATTGCTTTTTTCATAAGAGTGAAATTCATAATTATAAAGAATCTATACCTTAATGTTAAACATCCTGGCTCTCCTAACGTCATACTGCCTAAACCACTGTAGAGCAGTGAAGGATTTGGTATGATATTTTTATAATAATCTTTCAGAAATGCTCTAAAAGTTAACTAATTTTCTGGATACTACCACATTTATTTTTTTTTTCAGAAGTATCAGGTAAAACTTTTTTTAAAAGTAAAAGTAAGGGATTGGAAAATGAGAGCAATCTCCTCCCCCAACTAATTTATATGTAAATTAACATGATTAATGTAGACAAAAAAAGAAGAGACATGAGATTACAAATTCATGCTGTTTGTCATAACCGTTACTATTATTATTTACTTCCACCACCTAGAATTTGGCAGGAAAGAGTAAGAAACAACTTAATGCAAGCTTAATTTACAGCAAGGTTAGAAGGGCTCATAAAAGTTGCTTTATGAAGGATCCACTATTGTATAATAGAACTAATTTCCAATTTTAAGACAGCCACTGCAAATCTCTACAAGATCTATGTATATAACTAGTATTATGCTTATTCTTTTTCAGATTTTTTTCCAATTCAACCATAACTGATCACATTTGTCAATCAAGCATACTCTTCATAAGGAAGAATGAAAGTCGTAGCAAAGTATTCAGCTTCCTTTTTTAATAATCCTCTTACTATTTCTCCTACTGTACAGAAAAGGAACACACGAACAATTCCTTAGCACTTTTACATGCTTACCAACTGTGGCAGTAATGCTCATTTCTTAACCACAGACTGTGCTTCAAAATGCACGTTTAACCACACCAACAATATTGTCACAGTGTAATTCACATTTTTCTGGCCAAGAGAGGTAGTATGTACACAAAAACTCAGCACTGGTGCCCAGACACACATCCTACATGCTAGATTATATCTTTTCCATACTACGTAGCACTCTATAAAAACCTGTGGTCACCAAGTAAAGAACTTAAAATATTACTTTTTTTACAGCTTTTCTGCTCTCATAACAGGATCCAAGACCTGTTGAATAGGATCTGTATGGCACAAATCCCAGTCGGCATGGCAACACAGTTCCAGAATGAGACAGGGGCAAACTGCTCACAACAATTTGGGGACAAGAAAGATCCTGCCTCAATCACTCCAATTGAAGAATCTTGAAAGCAAGTTTATATACAAGACAAAACTGCTCTTTCATTTTGTTTCATGTAGAATAAAGTGTCCCTCGCTTTCCATACACCTTTAGTTAAAAAAAAAAAAAAAAATTAAATGTACAGCAATCTACCAAAATGTTATTTGTATGAGAACAAACTGGAAGATGACAAGTCATGGATACAGCCTAATAGGTTAAAGGTATAGCTGAAGGCTCCAAAAAGAGTTTTAAGGAAAAAGATCTCATTATAAAACAATTTCCCAAAACTATATCCAGTTTGAATTTTTCTCCATTGGCAACTCTTCCGGCATTAAGATTTTGGCAACTTTTGGAAACCTCTCAAATTTTATCAAAGCACATAAAAATATGCTACAATGGGATGTTATTTTAAATACTACTAACTAAAACAGACTTACAATTACACAGAATAAGAAAATAAAATACATATAACCTGTATTCCACTAAGAAAACTTGCAACACATAGTTGAAATGTCCCAACACACTAACAAGTCTCTAGCATGGTTTTAGGGCTGCAAGTATTAACTAATTAGTTGTGTGCTTTAATTAGATTGTATTGGCTACATATACACCTGGAATACATTTTCTTATCTTTGCTCCAAGACAAAGACATAAGACATGTTTACAATACTCGAAGCCAATTAAGATCTTCCATACTTCTATATGGAAGATTTTTTATAATCTCCTCTGTTTTATAGAAAAGTCTCTTTTGGAACATACTTATAAAGAGTATTTATATAAGAGTTAGATATATTAAACATCTAAATGAGCTCACACTAGGATCAACACTAAAATAGCAAAAATAGTGCAGTTTGCTGTGCTACACTAGGATTAATACAGCACTTTTACAATTATAAGAACTTACACTTTCACCTGCAGCAGAGAGCTCAGCGTTCAGCACATATATGCTTACAGTTATCAGTTAGAAAATTTAAAAATAATCCTTACAAAAATACGTTTTAAATTATTTTTCTTTTTAATAGGAACTATTGTGGAAGTATTCCTTTGAGTGCCATGCAAGGTTTTTTACAAACCAGTCTGTTCGTACTATCAATTAAACCTTTTTAAACCATTTAGTTCTGCATAAACCCTGGCCTTTCTTTTTCAAGGACAAGGGCGGTCACTGACTCGGGAAGCCTTGACATCACTCCTCTGCCGATCTCTGATTAAGTGGCTGCTACAGAGGGTTAACAGGTCAAATAGCACTGGAGGAGGAACTAAGAAAAACAGAATGCTGCCTTATTTATTAGTATATGTACCTAAAATAATTTAAATGAAAGCATTTTAAAAAATACTTAATGGAGGTTAAGCAGCTTTTTTAACCTCTGTTCAAATTATTGAATGGCATATTAAAACCAATGGAGCTATAATGTACCTTTTAATGTGACCTGCTACTTGAATAAATTGCATATGTATTTAACTTGAACTAAATCTATCTGCTTAATATTATTATGAAGGGTAGGTTAATATTATCTATAGTTTCACTTTACCCACCTACTTTTTAAAACAAAAACATTGAAATATAACTACAGAGCTTCCCACCTATAACGAACATTTAAACTTTGTTTACAATAATATAGTATAAAATCTTGAACTGATATGTAGCAACTGCAATATCACCTACTTGCAGGGCCAAACTGCAAGCAGTCCTTGTGAAAGCCAACATATCCTCAACACAGCAAGGCAGGTGAATGCTCCCTAAGTGGCACATTTGCCAGCCTCATCAAAGTTTAAGCAACCATCTCTGTGCCTCCCACCATGCTCAGCTTTATGCATGAAGTGCCTTTCCTGAAGAGATTGCACTCTGCCTTCCAAATTCACATTTTTCATTATGAGGATAGCTGCTGTTCATTAAATTATGCCAATTTATCTCTCATTGAGTGAATGGGCCACGATTATTTGTCTATTTTCTCAATATCTAGAACTAGCCTAGCCTTATTTTGAACATGTTGAAAAAACACTAATAATACAAATTATACAAGCTCTGGAAATAGAATAAATATTTGATGGTGATCAGGACATTAATACTTCCTGCTCACTCACACAGTTAGGAAGAAATGGAAACACAATAACATATATACCTCAGAGATGTCAGATATGAAGCTGTCTAAACACATACTAAAAACTGTAGGAACTACTACGATAACAAAAAAAAGCAAAACTTACTGCATCAAACAAATTGTCTTCCAATTTCCTTACCTGGTTTACACTCATTACACCTTCTCCCCTGGCGCTGAGGCAAACAGACACACTGTCCAGAAACGGGGTCACAAACTGTTCCTGCCAATGTGCCCAGAGCGTCACAGTCACAACGCTGGCAGCCAAGGAGGTTGCTCATGCTGAGGTTGTACGTATGAAGCATGCACTGACTGCACCGAAGGCCAGTTACACCAGCTTTGCAAGGACACTGTCCTGTTGATTTGTCACAAAGCAGAGAGCCATTCACTGTACCTGCCTTATCACAGTTACACGGCAGACAAACAAAGGAATGATTCTTCTGTACTTTGCGGTAGCCATCCAGGCATTGGTCGCATTGTCTTCCTCCAATATTTGGTTTACATGCACACTGCCCTGTCGTTGCATCGCACACAGTTCCAGAAAATGACCCTGCAGCATTACATTCACAAGCCTTACAACCAGTTACATCCAGCCCATAAAAGTTGTCCATGCAGGTGTCACAGTGAAGCCCTTTCACTCGTTCTTTACAATTGCACTGCCCGGAGAGAGGGTTGCAGAATTGGTTCACTGAGCCGTGGCTGTTGCACCAACAAGGCTCACATCCATCTTCATTAGCATATCTGAGAGCTTTAAATCCAAAATTGCAACTATCACACCTAAGACCTGGAAGGAGAAAAAGATATTAATAATAAAAAAAGGAAAAAGCTGAAAAGCTATTAATTTCAGTTTTAAAAAAGGGTAAGTATACTATACTTTAGTGTAAATAAGAAAGAGAAAAGAAGGACTAATATTCTTCACCAGCATAATTAACAGGAGTGACAGGGCTGCACCAATCAATTGAATAACTGTGGCATCCCAAAAATCTGTTTACTTTTCCAATTTGTTTCAGAAGCAATGCATTTCTGTTGGCCTCTCAATACAATTTAAGATACTTCTGCCAGAGATTCTTTGTAACATTTCTGAGACAAACTACAATTAATCTCTTTGTCCCCCAGAACAGCACTTGTTGCACAATCAATGCTTATGTGAACTCTTCACCCTATATTGTAGAAATGCAATACACGGGGAATTGCACTGGGCTCTCAATATGTTCTGATAATAGATTTATATATTGTATTAAAAACATTAAATATACTCTAGGACAGCACAAATTAGCCTAATTACAATGAATGATTTACTTAACACCATACTTCAGTTTTACCATTGATTACATTTATGTTAGTGTTTACTGTTAGCCCTTACTGAAAGCAGAAAATGTTTTCCATAATCCAAAATGAAATATTTTTATCTAAATTATGATTAAGTTAACTCCTGCAGTACATTAAAATCTAAACTGGTTTTGTCATGCTTCATCCTGTAGTTTTATTAGTTTTGTTTTCAAAGTCAATGCTTGCTTTATCCCTGCCCCAAGGGATGGCATTTATATGTTAGTTTATAAAATGTGCATTACAAGAAAGCAAACTAGATTATTATACGAAAAATGCAAATTCAGCTACGTATTTCCCCTTGCAATGGGAAAATCCTTCACTATGAAGCTACCACTTGATTGCTACATATAGGAAAATATAAACACAATGTTCCAGCTAAGCATCGTCATCATTTAAAAAATACAAAACCATACAAAAATGCATCTAGCAACTTAAATGTAGAAATATAAAACTAAAAATGGTAGGGAATGCATTATATATATGGATAAAACTCAAAAACTCCAACAGAAGGCAAGTTCCTTTAACAGTGATGAATGACTCACCTAAGGCATATCATTTAATTTCAATAAGGAAAATAAAAAAGGACCACTATTGCTGCAAATTTTAAAAATAACTGTATTGTTAACAAGAATTATGACTCATTTTGAACTATTAAAATTGGTCTACATGGATTCATATCATATCAGTTTTAAAAATATGCGCAGTGCTTATTTGAATATGCCATACATATTCCTGACAGGTAATCTATTCCTAACGATACTGAGGAAGGCCTACAGGGCATCACATTCAATGTTAACAAGTACAGGGGAGTTAGCACGCTTGGCATTTAATTCACATTCTTCTACCTTTTTATTCTAGATGAATGACCTACTTTAATAAAATTATTGGTGCTAATGTATTTTACTGGTGATAGAATCATTAGTAAGATTTAACAGTTGTGTTAACTCTAACAGTTCATGTTTCATAACACTGCAGTCCATAGTTGCATTTTTCTGTTATCATGTTTGCTTAAATAGATAAAAATGGCAATAGACAGATTGCTCTAAAAACCAATTTAGAAATCCAAAGAGGAAAGCTCTCTGTTAAAGTTTGCTGCACACGTTTCAATATACCGAAGCTTATTTACAATTGGTTTGGAAAACAAAGAGAATCTAGTCTGGAAAGAATTAGGTTTTTATCCTGCGAACAAACACTTGCATAAATACAGCCCTCACCATTGTTACAGGTAAGTACAGAAAGCATAGGTTTACACATTTTTCTTATAACTATTTCAGTGAAAATAAAAACAACTCTTACTGTTTTCATCAAGGGAATAAAACGTTTAATATATAGACAACCAAATATGTGAGAACCAGACTGCATTTCTTGTCTGCCAAATTGCCACTGAGTTAAGAGAGGTTTTCACAGGTGCAAATATGAAATGTGAGCAAAGAATATATAATTAAGAATGCTCTGAAGTCCTTTTTCTTGAAAAGAGAGTGGGTTTAAGATGCACAGAGGTTATTTTTTACTCTTAGCACCCTTTTTATTGCATGAAAAGCATAGCATTCCACAGGAAAAAGGACTGAAATTGTTCAGCCTTCTATCTATTTAGAGCTGTTTCCATTATTTGCTGTTATTCTGAATTTACTTCTTTCTTCTAATTTCCAAAAGAAACAAAGACTCACAATACTACAAATGAGTCAACATTCACAAATGAGGGTATATAAATATCAAGTATACCAGCGTGTGCTTAAACATTATTAATGCAACCTAGAACCATGGTTAGGCTGAAGAAAAAACAAATTACTAATTCTGTTAGTAACAAAGCAGAAAAGAATTTTTTCTTTTTGAGACATATGTATAGTCTGAGACATGTACAGTTACCATGCAAGGCTCACTTTATCAGGAAATTCTCCTTGCATAATATTCCCATACATCAACATTTCAAAGTGTATTATATATACTGTGTATTTTGGGCACTTGATAAATTTTGTCCTTATGTGGCTGTGGCTCCCCTCAAATATGCTGGAAGTAATAAATTGCTATAATCAAATCTAATTTCTGAAAAATACCTGTGGGAGTAACAAACAAAAAAGCACGTCTTGTAAAAAAAATGATAAATAACACAGAAGGTAGCAGTTTATTATAATCAGCTTGGCATTGAATTACAAAATTAAAATTATGTGGCCCTTGATAACTAACCCTAGCTATGTACATGATCTGTGGAATTATGTTGACTTATTTTGCATTTCATAGGAACAGTTCAAAGAAATATAATAGAAAAAAATTGATAGATTTATCACAAAGGACCCTGTAGCACAGAATATTTTGAGAAAAAAATCCATTTATTTTGGTCTATTAAGAAAACTAGCATGGAAACGATTTGCTTAGAAGTCATTAAGCATAAAACATTTTGAAAAAGTGTTAATTTCCTAAAAGAAACATCTATGCAGTAAGCAAATTACATTATTTTTGTGACTTATTAGTATGGAACCATGTAAGCTAATGTAGCTATGCCATAAAGAAACTTCTAAAGGGTTGATTAAACTAAGCTTCAAGCTGTAGTTTGATAGAATTATTAAATTAATAATTTTTCAACAGTTAATTTCATTCACTTTTATAATCTGCCTTCAGCAAAGAAGTTTTCTATACCTTTCATTTAGAAATCAAGTGTGTTTTATTTCCAAGGAAAACAAGAAAAATGGCTCCAAACTCTTGCATTACACATACCAATAACATTTGCTTTGCACTTGCACTGTCCTGAATTTTGGTGACAGGTAATATCTCCATTGACTGTCCCAGAGGTATTACAGTTACAGGGACTGCAGCCATCAGGGTTTGACTGTTGCAGATTGTAGAATCCTTCCTGGCACTGATTGCATTGTCTGCCAGACACATGTCTCTTACAATTACACTGGCCTCCAATCTAGAAAGATACAAAATATTATAGAGTGATGAACATTATCTATTTTTAGATGATACATTCATTAGCAACAAGAACGGGAGTATGAGCTGGGGAGGAGAAAATTTTAAATGGAACAGAAAAAAATATAAGTCTGTGTAACACTTTTTTAATTTGTTGAGAGAGAGGAAAAAAGATAAATATTGAACAGAGTGTAACTATTTGACTTTTAAATAGAGTTTAAAAAGTCCTGTTCTTTCAAAACAGAAGAGAAAAATAACTGAATAAATAATGCGACCCTATTTGCCATCTGGACAGAGAATCTGCAAAGAACATTTACAAAATTGCATTGTATAAATGGTGACACATTAAAACAAATAGTACTTTTTTGAATCACAGTTACTGCAAAGAACTACCATCTTCAAAGGTCAAGTTTTGCAATTTTTGTTCTGACCATACGCTTCTTTATTTCAGAGAAAACGTAAGAATGAAAGTAAGAATGAAGCACAGTTGAAAATTTTCCTTTCTTATTACTCATCCAAGATAAATTTTCTCTTCCTTTACTGAAGGATGTGATCCAACAGCTCAGTATCTGAAACCCTCTCCCTCTTTTCATGGTTCAGCTGGTGTTCAAAATACTCCACTTCTGTGGAGGTCTTCACCTACTCCCTAAATGGGTAGCATTGCTATTCAGAAGGAGCTGACACATCCTATGTTATTCCTGGTAGTATGAGTCTCACATCTTGTGCAAGATTAAAGGGTTCCTGAAAAGCTACCTCAATGTCTGAAAGCCAGAAAAAAACCCCAAACCAACAATCTCTACATTCATCACTTTCCAGTTTGGTGGGAAAACCGACCACAGGGAAAGGGCAATGGCACAGGGATGGAGAAACTAATGAAAGGCATCAGTTAATGCACAACACAGACAAAAAACAGCAAGTCAAAGCGCACCAGGATGCAGGAGATGTGAAATGGCAAAAGGTTTGGGATTCATAATAAAGGAACAAAAACTAACTTTTCTAACTCAAGTGTTCTGGAAAATGCAGATGGCAGCAAACCAGTAAACTCTAAAAATTATAAGTAATTTTCTTTGGGTCAGTGTATTTTTTTTCCACACAAATATTTCTAAATATGAAAAAGTACAGTGATTCAAAACTCGCATTCATCTACGACATCAACAGCTGTAGTTCAATGTACTTTGCTTTTAAATGGCTACCAGAATAAAAATTTCTCTTAATGGTTGCCTTTTTCATCTTTAATCTATAAGTCAAGCAAAGCTGAAAGAAAGGAGAGACAAAGCTACTTGGAAGTTCCACTTAAAATAAATGTTATTATCACACATTCAATTCTACAGTGAAGCTCCAAGCTTGGTTAATACAAGACAAAATAGAGTATTTCAACATCTAATAGTAAATTCTCAGTGTAGAAAATACTGAAAGTTAGAGAAGCATGTACTCCTACCCCTTCCTCATAAAAGGATTCTGTAGTCCATAAAATCTCTTCAAAATGATTTAATGATAGAGATCTATTACTGATTTATCAGCCATGTTTTTCAGGAAGATGAAGATACGAAAAAGGCAAGACAATATTTTTTTTATAAAAGACAAGACAACAGCAACTACAAAAAGACTTAAAAGACCACAATAGCAGAAAACACAGCAACAAGGATTTTTAAGTTAATTCCCTTTTAGACTGGATTTGATCTAGATATTAAGGGTATTATAAGAGACCCAGTCATGCATCACAGCCATTCATCACAGAACTCACACGTGAAAAGAAACTCTGAGTTTAATCCTAAATGAAAAAAAAACCCCTAGTTTAATACATAACTGCAAAAGAAATATTTTGTGTTAGTGACCACAAAATACTCAGATTACACAATAGCACTCAACTCATACTTTAAAAGTCTTTAAAGTTACTCCAAACGCTACCACAGGAAGGGAAGCATTACATGCAAAAATTCATCTTCAATCAGTGAAAACTGGATCAAAACAAGGAAGTTAAATAAGATAGGATAACCAATACCAAATTTTAAAACTAGAATAAGGTAATACAAAAATGAGCTTTTAAAACAAGCAACATGCCTAAAGCATGAAGGAAACAAAAGGTTTTTTAAATGTCAGAAGCAAAGGAAGACTACTAGAGAATCACTGTGCGGAATAAATAATTAAGTAGTATGATTAGCAGACTCAGAGTGGACATCAGAACTTTTCACTAAAAGGAAAGTGCAGCACCAGTAACAGGCTTCCCAGAGAGGATGTGGAATTTCTGTCCCCAAAGGTACCAAGACTTACTCAGACAAAATCATGACTGACTGGATCTATCACTGACAACAGTTCTGCTTTGAGCTGAAGCAGATCACCAATTAATGCTTTTATAATTATGTGTAGCATTCAGGAAAGAGAACCACAACAGAGATTGCAAAGAAAGAATTTAATAGCTTTTCACTATGAAAGAAGTGCTACCTTTCTATATTAGGAATGATTTTTAAGACTGGTTTGAAACCAAAATGTCAAAAGGAAAATATTTTAGCAAAATCTTATCGCAGAAAAGTGACTAAACATGAAACTAAAGTTCTAGATGAACCAAAATATAAAATTACTGAGATATTACTTGCTTAAATGAGTATCCACAAAAGACAAATAAAATTATAAAAGTTACATTAATCTCCTTAAAAGGCTGTAAGGAAGTTTCCAAGATCTACAATCTAATAGGCTTTTTTTGTATTATTATTCTGTATTCTATTAGAAATTAAAACATGTTTGATATATTGAAGAAGATTGGTATTTTTTCCAAAGAAAAATCATGCTTCATGATTCTACTGCATTTCTTCAAGTCAACAACATCTGGAAATATCATATATACTGAACCAAATGGATGATCAAAAATTCAAATTAATTTCTACATCAAGAAGTACAAACTTTATGCCTGGGAAAACCAATGCTGACTATTGGTAGACAGAAATGAGTCCAAAATTAGCTATTTCCACTCAAGAAAGGAGATGTTAAAGCTGTTCCATTTCCCCTACAAATAATTTGAAAGCTCTGAGTCTCTTAAAAAGGTGACAGGAATACTGGAATTATTAGGAAAAGAACTGAAAGGTATACAGAAAATTTCACTGTGTAATAAAAATCCATTGTGTATCAACCCTTTGCATAATTGGTATATCTGGGTACCCTCTCTAAAGTAAAAGAGGTTACAGAGTGAGTAGAATAAGCAAAGATACAAACAAAAAGAGACTGAAGACTTTTCAGTTTGGAAAGAGATGACTAAGATGAAGGGAATACATGGCTATGAAATCATGAATGGCTTACAGAACGAATATTCATTATTTCTCACTTATAAGGTAGAAGATCCAGGAAATCATCAGAAAGTAAAAAAAAAAATGAAAGTGTATACAGTACAAGAGTGTGGAAAAATACACTTTTTTGGAACTGCATTAAAAAATAAGTTAGATTAATTCCATATGTGGATGCCAAACGTGGCCACCCAGATGAAAACCCTGAGTTTGTCTCAGGAAGTCCCAAACCCATAAACAACTGGAATCTAGAAAAGTATATCACAGAAAGATCATGCTTATGGTAACTATCAGAGAGGATACTGTGCTAGATGAATCTCATTTCATCCAATATAGCTGTTCTTATCCTGAATACATGGAAATCCAAGGCTAATTGTGATCAAACAGTAGCTCTTTTCTGATGCAACATGTGAAATGTGTAGATTGCTAAGTGCTAAGAGGAGCAAAGTATGTTCAGCATAATTTCGTGTCAAGCTATTACAAGAAGCAGTAATTTTCATCACATTCGGTTGCAGAAAATGTATGTCCCCAAGCTTTCTCTTAATAGCTTAAAAAAAATTATGCTTGAAGAATAAATGTAACTCTTCAAATGAGGGAGAAATGTCTGGTTGTCTGGTCAATTGAAAAATTCAAATTTTCCCCAGGATCCAGCCAACAAAAGCATTTGGAGATCTTCACATACAAATAATAATAACAGGGCTTAATTTGGGGAAAGTTTGGCTTAAAAATGGGAAATATAGAAAAATAGTATCTGTCATTTCTCTTACAGGTAGAGAGAGAGAAGCACCAAAATAGTCTGGGAAATGCTTGCTAATGAATACTCTTACAAAGAAGTTGTACAAGCTGACAAATATTTATAATGCCACAGAAACAGGTACCACAGGTTAAAACATGGAAATCTACATCAAAATGGGTAGAATGAGCCATTTCTGTAACGTATTTTTATGCATTCTACACAAAAATCTAAGTGAATTATGAAACTAAGTGATTACTGTTATCACTATTATTATTTCTGTAAACCCAGCTTACTCTGGAAACTATTATATCAGTGAGAATATTGGTAGCAATTAATATCTAAAGATTTTGTTAACCAAAATTTCATAAGTTGTGTATTGGAGATATTACTGAACCTTCCCCCTTCTCCCTCTGATTCAAAGGCTATCTGTCATTTAAAGAAAAATATTTTATTTATGCTGGTTATAGAAGAGCAGAAAGCAATCTGTTCTCCTGTTGCTTATGTCTGAGAAGCCTGGTTCTGATCCAAACAGTAAGCAGACAGAAACAGCCTGTGTATTAATATTACCATCTTGGTACTAAATCACTTATGGAAAATATCTGTCTAGATGGGTTACTATGAAAATGAGCCTAGCCAAGCATTACTACCAAGTGGTGGTGTATCTTGGGACCTCATAATTACAATTGTTATTTGATACAGAAAATCACTGATGCTGAGTTGACATATATCCCTTGTGCCATTTATAATTTAGGTATGAAATACACATTAGTCCTATATCCTTGAATGTAAACAGTTACAAAATCTATGCAAGAAACCTTCTCCTGCACAAATCACAGCTGCAGCATCATTGCCCTTAATGAGGAAGCTGACTAGATAAGGTTTCTGAATTTCAGATATACTGAGCAGTTCACACTGCTTTAGACTCTAGTGATACCACTTTTTAGTTGGAGAACACTTTAATTTAACACATCACATCTAGAATCACAAATTCCAAGAGGTGTCTGTTCAGGAACTCTCCCGATGTCCAGTTACTAAACTGATAGGAGGACTTAAAAATAGATTTAAGCACCCAGGACAAAGGTTGACATATTCCAAAGAATTGTCTCAATTTTTGTTTTGAGTACCATAAAATATTTATTTAGCCACATCAGTCATCTAGTGACGTATCACAGTATCAGAAACATAACTTCTGACTACTTAGGCTCTTGTTGACCGCATGTATTCTTAAAGTATAAAATGGAGTTTTCTAAAAAAATAGGTAGCCTAAGTTTTTCTGAAAGTTAAAACCATCTTTTCCCCCTTAGATATGCCTATAATTTCAAACTGTTATTCTTTGGTGTCTGTAATAGAAGCAACATACTGCCAGAAAAGTAACCAGAAAGTCTCTCCAATTCCACAGAATAAATATGAGATGAGCCTTGATGTTACTAAATAAAAGAGTAATGCTGACACATTTCTAAGTTTCTTTCACCAAAGTTAACTTCCAGTTTTGAAGCCCAAAACACATGACAAAAATAATCTTTTGTGATTGGCTGAGTCATTATGATTTCAATTATTTACCAGGGCAGAAGCACCTTCCCTTGACCCACTGAAAATGCAAGTTTTAGGGGATTGCAAGACTCAGAGGTCTATTCAGGTCTGGCATGAAACTCTTGCTGTTCATCCTGCCATCACCAGTTTTGCAATTGATTGGTACCAGTCTCAATGTTCTGCCTTTTTGATATAAATGCTAATTATATGCTTCTCATTACCTTCTCACTTGATGCAAATCTGGCAAGGACCCCAGCATCTAGTTGTCTGCAATCTCAGGAAGTGGGAGGGGGGAGCAAGAGGGTTGAGGACTTTTATTTTCTTTTCCTTTTCTTCAGTTTAGGAAATGAGAACTGTACGGTGTGCTGGCTCACACACATAGGTTAATGGTCTGACACCAAATACCTGAGAGTATTCTCAGTATGTCAGCTTTGGGAACTGAAAATTGAATAAGCAGCAATAATGAAGTTCCTTTGCACTCCCCTGATATCTCTTCTTGTCATCGCTTATGATGACTTTCAAAAGTCAGTAGCTTTCTACTACTTTTACTCAAAATGTACAATGAGCCATTTACCCTCTGTTCACGACACTCCAAGGGGTGGGAGTGGACCAAATACCCAAAATAAAAAACTACCACAGAAAACCAAGATTTCAACTGTAAAAAATCCATCAGAAATAAAGCTACGGAATTATGTAACATATAAAGCTCATTTTACTTCACTTTAGCAATAGCATTAAAGGCCTTCTATGAAGGGAAATCCAGGATTCAGAGGACACACAGTGTTTTATAACTCGATTTTTTATGGACTCCACTATGCACGTGCTTTTCATTTACACATTTGCATCCTATACATTCCTTATTCTATTTGGTATATCTGTTGTCCAAAATGCCCTTAATTAACTGCTTTAACCCATGTTTTTTCCCTCGTAACACACATTTCATTTATTTATTTATTGTCAATCACAATAAATGGGTTGAAAACAGTGTAGGTGGATAAGTGAGAGCAGTGGAATGCTCATTCTAATTTTAGATAAAAGAATTATCTCAGAACTGAAAACAGAAACAGAAATACTATTTTGGTTTAAAATATATATATATATACACAAATGCATAGCTAGACTTTCACTATGTATAAAATAAAATTAGATGAAGCATTGAAAATTCTTAGTGAAAAAAATAAGAAATTCAAAAAAGAAATATTTAGAGAGTGTACAGAAAGGTGAAATCTAAAGCCTGTTCAGAAAGTTACCTGGTAGCACTGTAATCTGCTTTCATTTGACTCTTCAGAGAAAACAGTAACTAACATTTTGTTCATTTTCTTGCCTTAGAAAGAGTTTTCTTGCAAGATGAGACAATACAGCTGCCACCTTGACAGAAGGCAATTAAGTCTTTGCAACTCTGAACAATAGCCTCTGCAGTAAAATACTGTTTCCTTGCAACAATAAGTACATGATACATATTTATTTGGATGTCAAGAGTGAATTTTTAAAAGTCATCCAAAGCTGAGTAAAGAAAGATACCTAAATTCACTGAGACCAAAATAGTACTTCCAAATACTAGGTAAAAGCAATAGCAGCACTTCCAGGTTTGCCTAAAAACAAACGCTCAGGAAAAGAGTGCTTTTTTTCCCCAGCTTTATATATGGTTTATTATAATAGAATCATGAAAGGACTACAAACTGCCATGCCTGATTGAATACATAAGCATTTGTAGAGCAGTCTGGGTAAAAAGCAGCACAGGAAAATGAGTAAAGGATTGCAGTATAGGGGCCAGAAGAAATTAATCTCCAGCTCTCTATACAGAGCAAGAATGATCACATCAGTAGTATTCTGGCAGAATTTTCTCATGTGTGAATGGTTAAGGAAAAGGGAAGAAGGCAGCCAGTTCTTCTTTCAGTTTCATAAAACTCAACCACCTCAAATGGTTCATCTGGATTTCTGATTATTTGAAATATTTTGTGACAAACATTCACAAAGAGGATGCAACCATCTTTTCTACAGTGATTAAATGTCGATAAACAGAAAAGAAGTGGACAGCTTATCAGGCTGTAACAATTGTCTCTTGTATTCACCAGTCTCAAAGAAATATCTCTCTCTACAAAAACACCTAATGAATTGCTCATGAATGCACTGCTACACCACCCTTCTAAAATGCTACTCATTACTATAAGCCATGAAGTTAAAATTTTGAAGTTTTTAATATGTTAGTTTGCACTTTAAAATACAAATGAAGTCACACACTGATCTCTAAGTGGGCATGATCTTCAGATATATGAGAACTGAGAAACTATGCAAGGGAGAAATGCTACATACCTACATGCACTGCTCACCAAGGGTAGAGTGTAAAAGGTGAACAGGCATAAAGTTTTCATGATCAGTCCAAAAGACTGAGATGGTATTAACCATGTTACAGTAAGCTCTTCTACCCATCTTGTAAACTATCTACATGAATAATACTGTATTTGATGAGTAAATATTCTATATGAATTCAATAGATTCATTTGTGATTCAACAGATTAATTTTGGAACTCTCTACCTCCTGGAACTTAGTGACACAAGTGGCACTTTGCAAAAAGAAAAAAATGTTGATTACCTGAAGAAAGTGGTGAGTTATGCAGTAAAAGTGTATTCTGCCCCATTTCTGGCAAATTTCCTTGAAAATTATGAATGTGATGTGACAATTAACTTTCACGAGTAGGGT
This sequence comes from Pseudopipra pipra, assembly GCF_036250125.1. Lineage (NCBI taxonomy): Eukaryota > Metazoa > Chordata > Aves > Passeriformes > Pipridae > Pseudopipra > Pseudopipra pipra. Next base: position 21,151,828 of record NC_087551.1, on the reverse strand, counting down.
CCTTATTCCTTATGATTCCATCTTCCACAGGTCAAATTTGGAAACACTTCCTTCAATGATGCCTTCCTATTTCATGTAATTCATTTCAGCCTTTAGGCCCCAGCCTTATTAATCTATTCTTTAATGCCTCTCAATCATTTCTCCCTGCTCTGCTTCTACTGCAGCAATTGATGCTTTATTGAGCAATACAGTCTCCCCCATTTTTCCCATTTTATCTCCCCGTTCATACTTTCATAGTCAAGCTTCATCAACATTCTTGTACACTGCAGTATAAAGCAGTGATTTCTGTAAACTACTCTTCCTCTTATTATTAATCACATCTAAAGTTGATTTATGTTAAAATTTCACCACAAACCATGGGCATACAAATTAACATTTGCTTTCACTCTTCTTATGTCTTGAAAAATAGTCCTAACATGATATCTGCATTTTGTAAGCTTTTTTTTTTCCATTTCTATGTTGCTGGCAAAAAACATCACCTTCAGAAGACTGAAAATTATAAAATAATTGTTATTTGTACTACAAGGGGTTATTTTAAAAAACATATTGTGCTAAATTTGCATGTCACTCAGAATATGCACCAATGCATATGCACCAATGTGAAGGTGCACTGAGTCAAACTGGGCATGCACCTGTACCGCTACAGAACTGGGGATGAAAATACAAGAAGATCCACAAGAGTTCATTTTTAAATAAAATGCAGTGAGAAGGGGCATATTATGAAAAAACCTAGAGACTGCTTTATGAATAAGAGTCTTGAAAAAAGAAGAGATAGGAAAAGTGGCAACAAGCTGAAGAAGTTCTACCTCAATTACCAGTAGAATAAATTCTACCATTAAAATAAATATTTCTTCCCTATTCCTAACAAAATTTAGATTGTGGCAATGGACAGGACGTATGTGAATAGAACATGAAACACAATATATCTTTTATAGATGTTCAAGATTTTAATCAATTTTCCTGCCTTTTTTCAACATACATGTTTTGAAAGTTACAGGTAGCTTTATTATCAGACTAGACAATTTACATGTCAATGAGGTCCTTTGGCTTAAAAAGCATAGTTGACTGTGTTCTCTTTTCAGCATCACTTTGTGGGTTTCCTTTTTTTTTTAATGGACTTTATAAATTAAAAGGGAGATCAATCCTTGTCTTATTACAGAGAAAAGTAGCTTAGTTCTAGTTAAATTTCAGGCTCAGCTTATTGCCTGGATTTTCAAAACTTGTTGGTAACTTCAAGACAATATAAAGACCTTCAAAAACACTCAAAACCTAGAGGTTTTAACATTACTGAGTGCGCAGGTATCTGTTAGCATCACAAAACTACTATTCATACAGCATCTTTATGTCTGTTGCTGATCTAGACGAGTAACTCTCCAGCAGTACATCTCAAATTGCTGTGTTTTCTCTGCTTTCAATGTCTGACTTAAGTCAATTATCATTTTGAAAAGGCTGAACTTTAGCATTTTTTTATAAGCCAGTTACCATCTAAATACATTTTGTAAGATCTTACAGCTGTCTACACAGCTAATTAAAATGTTTTCTCTTTTTTCTGTATTGAGGCTACTTACATTATCACATAGGAGGTTCTTATTTTTGGTGCCTGTTGCATAACAGTCACAGGGTTTGCAAACATCAGTGGCTGAAAGATCTGCACCTGCTTGTCTGTAATGGAAATCCTTGCACAGCTCACAGTTCCTTCCTGCATGAAAGAAAGGTTATGCATTATGGCTTCCAATTCATTAAAATTAGCTGTATAATTCAAAATTAAAGACTATTCCTTTGAGAGAATTCTATAATTTTCAGGACGTCCATTTTAATGCACCTTTCATCTCTACCTGCCAATTTAGTGATCCAGAGCATATGAAACAATGAACCTGTTACAAACTATGTTTTACTCCATTAAACTTCCATCTGTTATATAATACCACACTTATATAAAAGCTGTGCCATGCAAATGCCTATACATTTTTTTTTTGAAAAATTATCATTGAACCTGAAACTTTTCTTTTTCCCCTTTACTAGATAAAGCCAAGAAAACTGATATAGAAGAAAACTGTTTTAAAAAGTATTCAAATGCACTATCTACATTGAATAAAGACCTTTACTCAATAAGTAAGAAACTAACATTTTTGAGATGTCTGTTAAACTGGTCCAATTAGAAAAATGATATTCTGGATTTAAATGCTCTAGCACATGTAACGGAAATAGCTTTGAATGTGTATGTTTTAATTATTTATTAGAATGTTTTTTGCACAAAAGTTTTCATACAAGATTGAATCAAGTTTTAGCAGTATTTTCCTATGGCCTAAGAATTGACACAACTGTTACTACAGTACTATCTGAATAGTTTAAAAATACATATAGATGAGATTTTATTGGACTGTCAGCCATCGAGCACTGCCAATCTCAGCTGACATAAAACTTAGTCAAAAAGTGACTGCAAAACAAACAGTCCATTCTCTTTGGTGTGACTTACCAGCTGTGTTGTGCTGACAGTTATCGCACACTCCACCACCACCCCTGTAGTGTTCCTGAGGAAAAGGATCCATTGCTAAGTCATAGTGGCAGCTCACTGCATGGCTGTAACACTGACATGGTTTGCAATTATAAGCATGAACCTGGTCACCTGGACGAAAAGGCTTGTCATTGTATAATGGCAAGCAGCGATCACACTGAAATAAATAATAAATAAAATACTATTTCTTAGAAATTAATATTTCTTTCTCTCACAAGAATACTATTATACCCTCTATATTGATATTTTATTCTGTGTTTTACCCCATTTAAATATTAATAGTA